>NC_061117.1:161338502-161361289 GCF_002878395.1 Capsicum annuum
TGTGTTATCACATTATATAACCCTATATGGCCTTCCATAAAAATTATTAAAGAATCATAACACTTCAAAAACTCTCTCAAACTCACTTTTGGAAGATTGGAGGCTAAGGTTTCTCAAGTGTTCTTCAAAGGGGATTAAGAGTCATGTTTCTCTTTGGAATCTTCTTTTATAAGGCATATCCTCCCTCCCTCATTGTTATTTCAAATTAATCGTATGTGTATTGTGTTTTAAACATTGGTTTATGAATCATGAATGGTGGATTTCAAAATATTGTTGAAGGTCTTTATGAATATGGTTTGGTATTGTTTTAAAGTATGTTTGTACATATTTTTTGTAATGGTTTGAATATGTGATTGGTTGTTGGTTATGTTTTGACAAAAAAGGTCTTGAGTAACCCTAATTATGGTGGTTTATACATAGTTTTTGCTCTTAGTAAAGCTATGCCCTCAACATGTTCGATAAAATACCTCAAAGAATGTTTTTACTCTATTGTTGAACTTTCATTAGGTCTCTTGTATGGTTGGGTTTGGTAATGGAACTCTAAATAGTTTTGGATGGTTGGGTTTGGTAATGGAACTCTAAATAGTTTTGGATGGTTTTCCATGGTTTAAATTGTTGAAATTATATAAATTCTGTAAATATTTTGCATGGTCTAAAATGGTTTGGGATGGTTTAAATGGTGAAGGTTTTGGTGGTCATGATTGGTCTATTTTGTAAACCTTGCGGGATACATGGAAATCCCTCAAGTGAATGCATTAACGGAATTGGTTTAAATTGTTTGGAAAGGCTAAATATTAAATGTTTATACTTATGGGGAACATGGAAGTCTCCCAAGTGGTTTAATATGGTATATGGAAGGGCACCTGAAAGTCCCCTTAAACCTAACTGGTTTGGCTATGGATATTACTTGCAAGTAAAGGGTGGTATAACTATACCACTAATATTGGCCTTATTTAATAAATGGATAATGTTTTGGCTATTTGTAAATTGGTTTTAATTAGGCATTAATTGCAGGGTATGTAGCAAAGTCATGGAAGGTAGTGGTCTCGGGGGGACCAAAACTGGAAACTCATATTAGCCGATATGAGGATTGGTCTTAGTGGATTGTGTACATAATGTCACACTATTGGGGGATGTACTAGTCATCCCATTAGATACTCCTGTGGTCGTGTTACTACACACACTAGGCCTTTTCAGAAGGGGAAGAAGAACCCATATAGCCCATGGGTGGTTTAGGACGGCAAAGCTACACAGCCTAGGTAATGGTTTTAAATGCATGCTAAACCCGATTCCCTTTCTCGGTATGGTTATATATGTATATATATGTATATGTATGGTTATGTGTATGTGTTGGTTTTACTTTGTTTTCACTGGTTTTCGTAATTTTATCCTTCTCCTGAGTACATTCTAGAGTTCACCCACTAACCCATCTACTGGCGGTTGTATACCCACGCTATGTAGGAACTGGCCATTCTACTCCACTTTCTTAGTGATTGGATTCGGGTACAGTCTATGTTGGATTAAAGTTGTGTGGTTCCATAGTTCGGAAGGCATCTATTTCATGTCATGGTTTACTTTTCATATTTCTTGTCTTTTATAGACTTTGGTTTTTCGCTATGTTTGGGGGCATGTCCCCACTAGGTACTCTTTGGTTGGTCTAGAGGCTGTTTATAGACAATTGTGGACTGGGTATGGAATGGATTTTTTATGTCATATTTATATACTTATGTTGGATTATTATAATTGGTTTTGGTATATGGTTTCCACATTAGTTCGGTAGATATTGGGTAGTTAGACTTGATTGGGTTTGTCTCGGTTATAAACTTATCCCAAAGTCACCACATGGTTGGATACACTATCTTGTTATATGTTCGAAATTCAGCCGACTTAGGGTATACATTTGGTGGCTGAGTTGGGAAACGGGGGCGTTTCCCAGTCCAGGTTAGGCTTGGGATTTCCCATTAAGTCTAGGCCCTGGTGCGGGCTGTGATAGCCTTTCACAAATCACCACCATCGAAGGCTCAGAAGGTTCAATTAACACACAACAAACAACTATCTGAGCCTTTACATTTGCAACCCCGCCTCCCCATAAGGTTGATAGATACAAGCTCCATACAATATATTGGGAGTTTCACTCTTACCTATACCTATGAAACCCCCTATAAGACTGATAGATGTGTAAAAACGTAATACATGTATATATAGCATAAGGGTAAGCCAAGTCCATGTAGGAGTCAAATTAGGTTGAAACGCCCAGGTGTGGAGTGGAGCATGTGTCACACCCTATATTATATAGGAATATAGCATGCTGCGTACGCTAATCGCACGCCCACACTGAAATTCGTCCTCCGAATTTTTGTTAAGTGTTGGTCCTTTCTCCTTCCATCCCTTGTCTGTGGTGTCTTTCTAATGATTTTCAAGCCTCTATATCATCCATATATCATCATATTAAGTTCGCAAAGGATCCTACAAGAAAAAACCACACTAATTAGAGGTACAAACAACACAACATCCATCCCGACGAATCAAAAACAAGAGCTTAGACTAGGCAAATTTCCATGATCTTCCACTCAATATTTTGACTCTTTCCTTGACTCAATTGAACTTTGTACACTTCTAACAAGTTGTTCCACTTATAATAACACATTTAAAACCATAAAGAACACATAGAACAAAATATAATCCAACGAGAAAGACTTGCCAAGAGGCTAGCTCAAGCTAGAAAGACTGGTTTTCTCTATTGAACTCTAATTGACTCTTTTAAGTATAACCTTGTTGGAAAACCCTTGTAACCATTATAAACACATGCTTAAACACTTAGCTACAAATTTATATTATTATCAACCAATATAGTGTAGAATCATTCTCAAAACAAGGCTAAAAAGGCTAGAATAGTAATGTTCAAATCCATAAATACACCCAATATCACCATTCTATCCACGATGACCTAAATTAAATCAAATTAGTTCCGAGAACGAGGAAGACCGGTAACAAAATCTATGTTGATCACTTCCCATTTCTATTCAGGCAATTCAATATCCTGATATAAGCCTCTAGGCTCATGTGCTCAACTTTCACTTGTTGACACACCAAACATTTGGCTACAAAATCAGCCGCATCCTTCTTCTTACCATTACACCAATAAATCCCCTTTAGATCATGATACATTTTCGTCGAACCGGGATGAACAATGTAGCGCGACTCATGCGCCTTAACCAATACCCTTTCTCACAAACCATCGATGTCAGGAAAATATAACCTCCCTTAGTACTGCAAGGTACCATCACCACTGATCTTAAATACCATTACCTTTTGCCCACCTATATCACCCTTGATTTTTATCAAGATAGGATCTCGCATTTGCTTCTCCTTGATGTCTGCACCAAGAGACGACCGAATCACTTCTGGTACCAATACACCACCATTCTCAAAGTCTAAAAGGCAAACTCAAAGATTATCCAAGCGATGAATGTCCTTCACCAACTCCCGCCTCTCCTTTTCCACATGAGCTAAACTCCCCATAGATAACCTACTAAGAGCATCAACTCCAATAATTACTTGTATGGTAGTGAAGACTTATGTTATAGTCCTTGAGAATCTCAAGCCATCTTCTATGCCTAAGGTTAAGCTCTTTCTGATTGAACACAACTGCAGACTCTTATAATCGGAGAAGATGTCCATGTGCACTCCATACAAATAGTAAGGCCAAATTTCAAAGAAAACACCACAACTAACAATTCCATATCATGAGTTGGATAATTCCTCTTATACACCTACAACCGCCTAGAAGCATAGGCAATCAGCTTACCATGTTGCATCAAAACAAAGCCAAGTCCCACCCGGGATACATAACAGTAAACCACAAACCCCTTATTGCCTTCAGGCAAGGTCAAAACTGGAGTTGAAGTTAGCTTATCCTTCAACTTCTCAAAACTACCCTCACAAGCATCCGACTAAGAGAACTTTACCTTCTTCTAAGTCAACTTAGTTAATGGGGAAGCTATCGTTGAAAAAATCTCTACAAACCTCCTATAATTCCCGGCAAAACCTAAAAAGTTCCGAATATCTATTGGAGTCGTGGTTCTCAGATGCTTCTTAACCACCACCACCTTTTGTGGATCCAGCATGATCCCCTCACTCGAAATAATATGACCCAAAAAAGTGACATTGTTCAACCAGAATTCTCATTTGAGAATTTGGCATACTATTGTTGCTCTTTGAAGGTCTACAACACCACACGGAGGTGATTGGCATGATACACCTCACTCTTAGAGTACATCAAAGTGTCATTAATGAATACAATGACAAACAGATCTAGAACCTCATGAAATACCCTATTCATCAAATCCATGAATGCCGCCAGGGCATTAGTCAAACTAAATGACATAACCAAGAACTCAAAGTGCTTATACCAGATACAGAATGCCACCTAAGGAATATCCACCTCCCTAATCTTAAGTTGATGATACACAGACTGAAGATCTATCTTTGAAAAAAATTTGGCGCCTTGCAACTGATCAAACAAGTCATTTATTCTTGGAAGTGGATACTTTTTCTTAACTGTTACCTAATTAAACTATCGATAGTCAATAGATATCCAAAGGGAACCATCCTTTTTACGCACAAATAACACTGGTGCACCACATCAATCCCAACCTCAATCTCCCTATCCAGAGAAACACCAGGAAGATTATCCAGAAAGACATTAGAAAACTCATTGCTAATCAGAATCGAATGCAAAGAAGGACCTTCCGAGTTAGAGTCTTTATCCCGAACCAAATGATAGAGACACCCTTTAGATATTAACCTCCGAGCTCTAAGATATGATATAAACTTCTCCTTAGGATCTAGGGAACCACACACTGATTCAATCACCGGTTTACTAGGGAACTTAAAGAGAACCTTACGGGTACGACAATTAAGGACGCGTTATACAAGTGTAACCAATCCATCCCTAGAATGACATAAAAATCCACCATATCCAATTCAAACAAATCAAACAAAGTCTCCTTACTATAAAAAGATACCACACACCCTATAGACTCTTTTAGTAAACCACAGAGTTAACTTTTGGGGTAGAAATAGAAAAAGGATCTGAAATAACCTCGAGATCAAAACCAACATACACAGTAATAAATGAGGTCATATAAGAGAGAGTAAACCCCGGATCAAGTAAATAATATATATTACAAGGAAAGAGTTGCAACGTACCAGTCACGACATCAAGCGATGTCTCAGACTCTTGTCGGGAAGTAAGACTATATAACCTATTCTGGACTATGCAGGTACCAGAAGCAGAAATAGATACAGAAGCAACATCCCTGGGTGTAGGAGCAGATAAAGAGGCAACCGAAATCTTGTTTGCTTCCAAAGTAACCTTACCAACTAGATAATTTCTAAGAATATGGATTGGATGGCCATATTTGAAGAACCTGTCCCTCCCTTCATCACAGAAGCCTCGATGCAACCGACCACATAACCTACAAAGAGGACATGATGAAGCCGATTGAGACCCACTATCCTAAGATTGGGAACCTTGTGCCTTAAAGTTATCACCACCATATTGATGCTAGTCACCCGACGGCTTCGGGTAAGGAGCACTAGCTGTGGAGAAAGAACCCGAAGTCTCCTACTTCTTATTTGGCCATTTACCACCATCTCGACCACCTTGTTGTTGACCACCACCCTGCTTAGAGAATATAAACTTCTTACCCTTTCTTTCACCTACCTCAGCCTAATTATTCTTTTTTTTCTCCATATTTTGCATATGAACAACCAACCTAGAGATATCTATGTCCTTGATTAGCAATGCAGTCTTGCTTTCAAGGATCAACTTAGGACACAGTCCTAAAGCAAACTTTCTCATCCTTTCCCTTATATCTGACACCATTTCTAGAGAATACCTAGATAGCAGTGTAATTTCAAGGCATACTCCATGACTGACATCTTCCCCTAGTTCAGATTAACAAATTCCTCCATTTTTGCTTCCGTCAACTCCTGAGGAAAGAAACGATCCTGAAAAGCATTAGGGAAAGTCTCCCATAGAGATGACTCATCAACCTCACCCCTTGCCTGATCCCATACCTCGTACCATTGGAACACTACATCCTTTAGCTGATAGGCAGCAAAATTCACCTCTACCATATTCATGGCCTACTTGACCCTGAAGATGTTCTCCATCTCCTCCAAAAAATCCCGAGGATTCTCCTCCACCTTAACACCAGTAAAAGTTAGAGGACTCAACCTCATAAACTGTTTAACCTTTGTGTCCTCAAAAGATGCAATACCAAATGCACCATGCTCAGCCTGTGAAGCTACCAACTAAGCAATCACATGGATTGACTGACAAAACTCTGCATTCATCACATCTCCCTGAGAAGCCTGAGGAAGACTATAAGGAACCAGTGGTACGCCAAAACAATCAGGGATGGGACCTCTAGACTGAGTATCTATCCCATGAGTAGAGCGTGTCCCATCAACATTATCCCTAGTTGGGACAGAGAAGTTTTCGTGTGCATCAGATCATCGAGGCAGATCTGAAAGGCAAACAAATAGGAATTAGATAAGATTTTAAGACTTAGACACCAATCTTAAAATAGAACACAGAGAAAGATAAACATTCCTAAATGTCTTATAGACTTTCTCTTATGAGTGTGACGTGCTACACTCCATTAAAAGAGACTACTCGACACAGATTTGTGGACTCCCAATTGACCATGAACCTGAAGCTTCGATACCAACTTGACACGACCCAAATTGGGTCCTGGTCATAATGGACATCATAAGTTCAACCAGGAATGGGGATAATCTCTGTTATCCAACCCAATCTCCAAACACGTACCTAAGTTGGATGAGTTCCAACATATAAAAAGATAGCATTTTGTACAATTCCAGACTCTGGGATAGGTCCATAACCATGACCAACCCAAGAAAATCCAACCATCCAATACCCAACTGATAACCATATAAAAACATAATTAATAACCAAGTATGAGTCCATAGTATGATAGGATGGAACAATCATAAATATAGTCGAACGGTATTAGCCCTAATACCAATATCAATGCCAAGGGTAACACTGCCCATACCAACCCATAGTAGTCCCACAGAGCCTCTAACCAAAAGTAAAATAATATCCAGTTGGTACATGCCCCTGAACATAGCCAAGACCATAGTCTATATAATGACCAGTGATGTAAAAACATCCATGATATAAAATGGAGCCTTCTAAAATATGGAAGCTTACCACTTCAATCTAACCAAGCTGATCTCTTATCCGATCACTAAGCAGGAGAAGTAGAACAGTCGGTTCCTGTATCGCGTATGGATACAGTCGCTCGAAGACCAGTTAGCAGGTGAATGATAGCATGCACTCAGGATAAGGATAAGATAATGCCAACCTTTAAAACCAAGTAAACCAACCATATGCATTCACAACCATACATACATATATATAACCATACTAGAAAAGGGAATCGGGTTTAGCATGCTTTTAAAATCATTAACCTGGGTATGTGTAGCTTAACCATCGTAGAACCACCCACTGGCTATATGGGTCTAATGTAACCCCCTAAACCATCCCCGATGGGTGTATTGCACAAATCAAAGATACCATAGAAATAACAAATATCAGTACCCTTTGCTCTCAATAATACATATGTACAAATGTACTTAGGGGATTCCCATGTACCTCATAAGTATCATACATGGTCCCCATGACAAATCCTCATGTTGGCAAACATGAGTTTCTAGCGTCCATCCATTGGAGTCACACCTTCACGAATAGCTATCACACCCTGCCATTATTGCATAATTAAAATCATTGCCACACAACCAAACCACCATTCCATTTATTATTAACCAAGGGAATAAGTAGTGGTATCATCATACCGACTATAGCTTGCAAGTAATGTCCTTAGCCATCCTTTTTAAGAAGAAGGGATTCCCATGTACCTATAGATTACATTATTAACTTGAATTGGGGGAATCCCATGTATCCCACAAGGGATCATTATTATGTTTGCTTGGGGGATTTCCTTATACCCCACAAGGCTTACAATTAGACCAACCATAACCACAGAGACCTTACCATTTAATCATTCTAATCCGTTTAAATAATTTATACCATTTAGGGTTCCATTACCAAGTTATACTATGCATAGTTCAATAAAAGTCCAACAATTTAACCAAAAACATTCTCATAGGCATTTTATCAAACTAGTTGGGGCATAGTGTTTACAAAGCCAAACCATGTACCAATTAGCCATTCCTATGCAACCAAATGTTCAAACCACCATAATAATATGAAAACCATAAGTAAAAGAGATGGGAAAACCATAACCAACCATTGTAACCAAAATCCCCAACATGTATTTGAAAACCCAAAAGCATACAACATCTATTCAATGAACATATTTCATAAAACATCCTTTAGTTGGAACTAATAATGAGGGAGGATACCATGCCTTAGATTACGAAGATGACGGAGATAAATCACCCTTGTAAGCCCCAAATTAATCCTATTGATGAAACCCTAGCCTTCTTTGACCCAAGATCCTTGAGGAATTTGAGAGTGTTTAAGAGAGTTTGAGTGATTGCAAATAGGTATAAAATATCCTAAGAGTGTTATAAGTCCTGGGGTCTTAAGAGGTTAACAAGGGAAATATCTAGATTACCCCTAACTTAAACTGCTTAAAATTCCTGCAGAAAGGTACGACCACCCTACCTTAACCATACCCTAGAGTACAAGTGGTACCTTTAACTCGTACCCTAGGCCTCCCCTTGGGCCCTAACACTGTCCAACATACAAACTCCCAAGACAAACTGTACCCAACCATACGACTAGTACTATGAAATCGTGCCCTAGGAAGAATAGAATCACCTAGGCTTAACTTAGGGCAACATACGATTGATATCTTACAATTAGTACCCTAAGGTACGATTAGTATGATCTAACTGTACCTTGGACAAAACCCAACCAACCTACACTGGTTACTATATGAACATGACCCATCAAACTTACCACATCATACGACTAGTACCCCAACTCATATGATGTCCAGAAGCCAAAAATAGAGAAATTTTCTAAGGGTTAAAACCCAGGGTGTTTCACAGGATCTCTAATCCATACGTCTATACCTGAGATAATTACCATAATAAAGAAACCATAAAAATAAGGATATTAGGGTCAGGATCATAATGCCTAACAAACGGATAATCATGCACAATAATATTACCTTAAGATAAAAGAACTAGAATTATACCTCAAATCTCTATACCAATATAATAATCAACTTGTCACAAACTAACCATTATAATAATAATAATACAAGGTAATAGGTTAGTCCAGATAAACAATACCTACCTCGGCCTTTCATAAACCATAATTTTCATTGTCTTAGAAGGTTCAATAAACACTCAACAAACAACCGTCCGAGCCTATACCTATGCAACCCCTCATTAGGCAGATAGATAAAACCTCCACATAATATACTATGAGAAGCACTCATACCTATACCTATGCAACCCCTATAAGGCTAATAGATATAGGTACATACTGGTGATAGGCAATGAACATGTAACAATGAATTCCAAAACATAATCCACAATACCATAACTAATCTGAATACCATAAAGTAACCCAGTGTATAAACTCACCTTATTAGTATCATCATCAATCGCCAGACTTGAATCAAAACTTATATCATTCATATCTTCATAAATTGCCGAACATGAAGTGGAACCCATATCGTCAATATCATTGTGACACTACCTAAACCAGATCTTCATCGTGTCAGGCATCTCAAGTCTGACTGGGACCAGAGACCACCCCTATAACAAATCCAACTAACCAATATACAACCCATTTTGGATGAATTTTTAAAATATAACAAGATAGAGTATTAAAATTTTAATTAACTCATGATAAATCTAAAACTGTGACCAACCCGACCAAGTCATACCATCTAAACCAAACCAAATCGTAATATACTCAAACCCACAGTTGTCCATACAAAGCCTCTAACAATGTCCAAGAATATCTAGTTGGGACATGCCCCCGACCATAGCCAAAAATTGATATGAAGAGAATAGTAAAAGCATAAAATAAACCAAAACATGAAATGGACCTTCCGAAGAATGAAAGCTCACCACTTCAGTCTGACTCAAGTTATCACCAGTTCACCAAGTCACTGAGTAGAAAGTGTGATAGTATAGTAAATTCCTACATCGCGTGGGGATACAGCGCCCGAAGACGGGTTACCAGGTAAACGCTAGTATGTACTCAAAAGTAAGGATAAAATAATGCCATTATTCAAAATCAAAGTAAATAACCCTATGAAATCACATAAAACATATATATACTATGCCGAGAAAGGGAACTGGGTTTAGCATGCAATTAAAACCTTTAACTTGGGTCATGTAACTTTACCGTCCTAATCCACCCACGGGCTATATGGGTCTAGTTTTACTCCTGAATGGGCCCCAGTACATATATTTGCATGAACTAGAGATACCATAGGTGGTTGGGGATTCCCTTATACCCTTTTCCCTCTATGATACCAATGTACGAGTATATACTTGGGGGATTCCCTTGTACCCCACAAGTATGTGGTCATCAACACCAATCCTCATGTTGGCAAACATGAGTTTCCAGTGTCAACCTTTTAGACTCACTCCTTCACGACAAACCATCATAACCTGCCATTATTGCTCAATTAAAACATTTAACACATAACCAGTCGACAAATCTTAGGAGTCAATTATTAAGGCATTATAATACAGTATTGTCATACCGACAATAACTTGCAAGCAATGTCATTAGCCAATACTTAGGGGATTCTCATATACCCTATAGGATTTACAATCAATCAAAACCATGGCCACCAAGGACTTTCCAAATCATTTAATTCAATCAAACCATTTAGGGTTTAATTACCATATTATGCAATGCAAGGTTTTTAATAAAAGTCAAACTATATGATAAAACATTCGCATTGGCATTTTAACAAACATGTTGAGGACATATAGTTTTCCAAAACCAATTAACCATTCCCATGCAACCACATGTTCAAACCAATATTATAACATGAAAAAACATAAATACAACATGAGAAAACATCATCCAACCATTTGTAACCAAAACCCCGAACAAATATTTCAAAACCAACACAAACCCACAATAATGCCATGAAAACCATTAAGTAAAACATGTTTTTAGTTTGAACTTACAATGAGAGAGGAGTAACATGCCTGAGTTACAAAGATTCATGTAGGGATTTTGATCCTTAAGCCTCTACATGACAACCTTGAAGAAACCTTCGCCAATATTCTTAAGAGATTGTTAGAGAGAGTTTAAAGAGTGTTTTAAGCTTCTATAGTGAATAATAAGAGGCCAAAAGGAGTTGTAGAATGTGGGGTCTTAAGGGTTTAGTGTGAGAAATGTCCAGAATACCCTCAGCTTAAAAGCTTTTAAAATAATGCAGATGGGTACGATTTGGACCCCTCACCTGTATCCAATCATACTAGTAGTACCCTAACTCGCACACTAGGAAGAAAGTTGGACAGCAATTCTGTCCAACATACGACTTCATGATCTAACTTATATCAGCATCATATGTTTTGTACCCTATAGTCATACCTTAGGCAGTACATGATTAGTAATACATACTGTTTAACATACAATTAGCCCTACTCTCTCATACCATCTCTATACAACACGTATGGAGTCTTGTCATACCTTGGATAGAGAATGACCTAGAACACACTATTTATCATACTACTTGGGCTCCTAAGTTGTTAGCACAACATATGACTAGTATGCTTGAGTCGTATGGTTCCTAGAGAGTTCAAAAAACACAGAAAATTTCTAAGGGCCAAAACTTAAGGTATTTCAATTCTTCCCCACTTGGATCATTCATCCTCGAATAATGGAACGAGGCATGACTAGCACGATTTAAAACCCAAACACCCCTACTCTGGCCCTTAACCAGGTTAGAAAACAAGGATACAAGGAAATCAATCTTTCCTTTAACTAAGTTAGAAAACAAAGATGTCAAGAAGAACACCTACTTTAAGCACGATTATCCAAAACGGAGAGCGAAAATAGGTAGTCGGACTCAATGTCCCCTCCAACTCCCCACAGAGCTCCTTCCTTCCTAACCAATATATCTAATATCCCTTTAATACGTCTACACTCTCTACCAAATGTTCAACTATGAATACAACACCGCACCATTTCAATCTCCCAACTTCCTCCCTATGAATAAATAGCTACGAGGGCCTGAGTATAGCTGCATATCCATCATATGTTATAGATTAACATTGAGTTAAAGGTGCTAGTGAAATCCATGGGACCCTATACTTTACACAGCCCTAGCAATTCTACCACGTCTATCATTATAATTAAAGAATAGGTGTTGATAAAGGAGGTACAGCCTCTTAACACTAAGGTTGGGTATTTATCAATCACCACGCTCCAACCTATTTCTACTACACCCATTTTATAGATCTCTCTATCAAAGCTAACACCCTTAACTAATATCTCAAAGGCTCTTACCACACCTTCCCTTCGTAGCTATTTTATAAGACAACATACATCTCATTCCTTCACCTACAAGTCTAACCTTAGCTCTAGTAGTCACCCTAAAAATTTCACCAACAGGGACATCTACTCCTTCATACAAAATATCACTACATTTCCACAACCACTACCACCCTTACATAACAAGATTCATTAGGAACTAAAGATAAACATCAAGAAGAAAGGGATTACTTTCTAATTACAACCCTTATCTGTCATACTACCCAAGGCGAGACCTGCAAAATAAGACACAGTATAATATACATGATATACTCCAAATCAACCACCTAGATTATAAATAAAGGATTAACTCAACATAAACACAGCATAGTATGAGTCCTTAGGACTGGGAACTTAAAGAAACACAACTGCATATATCATAGGTAGTGTAATGTAAAGTTGAGATCCATATTCAGGGAACAAAGAAAGGATTGTTGCTTGAAATTGTTATTTCTTGGAACCAGGCATGACGTGAGACATAAATATACAAATCATGAGTATCAAGGCATAGTTCTTGAACACTCGGAAGCTAGGACTTTTGAAGACCATTATTGCCTTTGATTTAAGGATCTGGAGTATGGACCTACGCGGCACATAGAATGCAGACCTTAAGCATAAGCACTATTAAAATATGTGTTGCACTATTAGAGTGCCCTCTTAACCAAAATAGGAGGGAATCATTTGAATAGGAGTAAATTTACCCCAATTTTCCCCTTAAGTCCACCGCTTGAAGAAAATTTAAGATTAGCCATTCGATCTCCATCTTACTACACCTACAAGCACAATACTCTGCTCTAAGGGGTATCACTACAAATATGTACTAGGGACACTTGACTCTTTTATACTAAAAACCTCATCTATCCAGATTCTACCTAGGGTCTAGCATAGCCTCACAAACCCCATGCCCTAACCCATTCAATAACTTAGCCCCAATCCATCAGTTTAACCTGGCCTCTAGCCTTTATATCATAACTTTTCCCACCCTTATATTCCTTAAGTCATCAAACTCATTCCCTCCACATACCTTACTAAACCTACCAATATACCCCTATAAATCTTGCATTTGCTATCCTTGAGCTAACATACTCCCTTCAAAAAAATCAACATCTAAGGTTTAAACTTAGTGTCTATCAACCACCATGCACTACCTACCAAGTACCCCATGCAAAATATATATATATATATAGTCCACCCCACGAGGAGGTCAGCCTAAATTCCTCATCCACCTGCCAGTAACCCATACATATTCAGAGGAAACCATCCCCCTTATGCACATCTCATGCTTACATATTAGGAGAAGTATTTTAACCTTAAGATATCTCTTTAAGCAAAGGAATCCAACCACAAACTATTAGACGAGGGGATATCACCCACAAGTCATTGGACGAAGGGACATTACCCACAAGTCATTAGACAGGGGGACATTACCCATAAGTCATTGGACGAGGGAAAATTACCCATGTCATTGGACGATGGGACATTACCCATAATTTATTTCATAAGACAAGGACTCTATCCATAATCCATCACATCTTCATCATTAGTCGACATTTGAACTCTTGAACCATTAGTTCATGCATGTTCATTTATATAATTCACATTGCATTTAAGGGCTTTGGCTTACTTAGCCAATTCAATATTATACATGACCACATAATCCCCATGGGAGCCTTCATTTCTCAACTATTTCAATAGGCCGATGCCTTCATTCCATTCATCATACAATTCAATTTGTGGTCCTCAAGACCCACATAAGCCATTCACATATCATAAACAACATTATATCAAATTTTCACCACAGTTGGTTCCATACACAATTAAAGTTAAAACATGGGGGATTGAACCCCCTTCTTAGTCATCAAACCAACATGGTCATAGTTAAATAAATTACATGGAAAACGACATCAACACAACTTAAATCATCAACCATTCACACTTATAGGTCTATCATACCACTTAAAGTTGTAGGTTAATCCATTATATGATTAACAAGGTTTATTGCTACTATTTACAAAGAAACTACAATTAATATAACTCAATACATGGCCACAAGACCTTTTTCAACCATGCATAAGTATTCATGTTCATTTAGACATTATCATGACTCATTCTTGTCCACTAGGCTAATTCAATAGATGCACATTTGACCTTACCACAACTATTTAACCATTGATCATCCCAATAGGCCACATGCCTTAATTCAACACATAATTAATTACATTTATGATCACCAAGACCCACCTAACTATTCATAATTTGTTAGCAAGTTTTCACCATATTTAGGCTCAACACACACAATAAGTTCATTTTCATGTCTAGGGTTTCAATCCCTTATTAGTCATTGATCCTAAAAAATCACCAAATACACAATAGATGGTTCACAATAACTTTAACATACCATTTACCAATCATTTATTCTCATTATTCCATTGCCCTAACTCAATACATCACCCTACAAGTAACTAGGCATTTTAGTTAGATATTTTCATAAACACCTATAGTGCATACTTATATCAAGGTTATTTTTATGGTAGATATCTTCAAGACTACGATTAATTAAGATCCTCGTGTTAAACAACCTAAAAAAATCATCCACATATGCAATCTACCATCAATAACATTTATCAACACAAGTATAAAAAAAATCATCATTATTCATTCTTAGGTAGTAAAACCCTTTTCAATTGATTCAAAACCACTTACACTTACTAATTCTGGTGTGAAATAAATAGGTTTATAGTTAATTAAAGAGGAGAAGAAATGCATGCCTCAAATAAGGTGACACACCAACAATCTTGACTCCTTCTTGTCACTAGATGAGCTCCCTCCAAACCCTAGCCTCTAATCTTGGTTCAAGAACCTTTTTGAGCATTTAGGAGAGTTTGTGTCTCGTAATAAAGACTTAGGAGGCTACCATGCCTTATATAGTGCAAGTAATTAGGGTTTTAATAAATGGAAATGACCAAAAGGTCCTTAATAAAAGTCTGGAAAGTCCACCTATGCAGGGGTACGACTCCCTCATACGGTTCATATGGCAATCGTGACCTAGGATACGAGTGGTACCCTTACTGGTACCGTTGGCTCCTCCTAGGTCAACCACACTGGTGTGGGTACAAAAGGGCAACTTTGAGTCATAACCAAAGGGTAAAACTAAACCTCTAACTCGTAAGCTCCATACATGACCAAAATAGTCCACTCTAGGTTAGGTTTTCACTCCATACGGTTGAGTAGTATACGACTCATAAGCATGGTTACGGCCAAGGGATGGCCTTGACTTATGAAGGATAGTATATTACCTTAACATACTGTCTAGGATACAAAAGGGAAGGGGAAGAAGGGTGTGAATCAAGCCCTTCATCCACATCCACTCCAGAGACCCAAAAAAAAGTTTTCTTCTCAAGGGCTCACGTCTAGGTGTTTCAATTCTTCCCCACTTGGGATCAATTGTCCATGAAGGAAGGGTAAAGCAAGCATATACACAATTTAATCACATCAACATGCATCATGGAAACCTTTACACAAGTTATAAACAGCACAAAACAAGGTTACAACACAATACATATCATGATCATCACCAATCAACCCAAAAAAATTTGCAAGACACATTCTTGGGTGTTTCATTCTCCCCCACTAAGGATCATTCATCCACGAATGATAGTGAAGACAAGATCATTATCAAGTTAACATATTATCACTCATCAAAACAATTTTTACTCAATTGAGGACAAGGCACACAACAAGGGTATAATTCAACACGCATCATGGTCATTATCAATCAATCACTTCATTTCAATATCCTTGTGATTCAATCCCACCATTTATCAAAAACCCCTAATCAATTTAATTCTTAAGGATTGATTCCTTCTCCTATCAAAGATATAAAGCAACTCAAATGTTTGGGAACTTGAATCCCTTTTTCATCAAAAACATCGACCAATCACAAATATCAGGGATTTCAACCCATTGTCTATCAATGGCATAAAACAAGTTAGGAATACCAACGCACATCTCAAACATGAGTTTCTGGGATGGGACATAATTGTGGATAGTTGGGGTTTATGCCCTCTTCCGCCACCCTAGTAGCTTCCTCGAGCTATTGGTTCTTCCATAGAACGCTTACTGAAGCCACTCCTATCATTTGTAACTGGTGTACTTACAAATCCAAGATCCTTATTGGGATCTCTGCATGCCACTCCTATTATTTGCAAATGGAAAACTTACCGATCCAAGATCCTCACTGAGATCTCTGCATAAGTCAAGGAACCCAAAACATCGACGTCCTCTAAGGAAACGACCATCAAAGAATCACCTATACATCCGCGCACATGAAGCATGAACAATCGGGAGAAATGGAGTTCAATCTTGAATACAACTCCAACTCATAAGACTACATAGGGACCAACATAGCGGGGACTAAGCTCTCCCCTTACTAATTTGCATCACTCCCTCTATGGGAGGCACGACACCATAGGCACGGAGCGCTTCCTAGTAACTTCCTAGATCACAAATGAGAGCCATCCCGACACAACATACAAAAGTGGAGTCCTTAGGTACGTACACCAAAATTAAGGAACGTACACCAAAATATACACCACCACATATCTTTTTAGGGATCCACCATGATCCCTTCACTAGAGATAAATAACATAAATGAGAAAAAAACATAAACTTTAACTAAAACTCACCCTTGAAGAACTTGGAATACCAAAAATGATTCATCAAAGTTCGCAACACGGCATGGATGTGATCTACATGACCCGCCTCTCTCTTAGAATACTTTAAGACATCATCCATGAAGACAAAGACAAATATGTCCAAGAATGAATGAAAGATCTCATTCATCGAGCCCATGAATGTCACTGAGGCATTGGTCAACCTAAAGGACATGACAAGAAACTCATTAACTCTAGGAATGGGTTCTAGAGGAGGCCCTTTCGAGTTAGAACCTTTAACTCGAACCAACTGATACAAACACCCCCTTTAAAATCACCCTTTGGGCTTCGAGATAAGAAATAAATACTACTTTAGGTACTAAAGAACCAAAAGAACCACCTTCCCATACAATGACTGGCCCATTAGGAAAATTAACATGACCCTACGGGTCTGACACTCTAAGGAAGCATAGTAAGAATGCAACCGATCCATTTCTAGGATGAAATCTAATTTGACCATGTCCCACTCTACCAAGCCTACAAGAGTGTCTCTACCACCAAAAAATATCATACATCCCCTGTAGACTCTTTTAACAACCACAGTCTTCGACTAGGGTAGAAATAGAAAAAAAATTGACAAACTCTCTGGACCACAATCAAGATACACAGCCACATATGAGGTCACATAATAAAAATAGACCTTGGATTTAGCAAATAATACACATCATAGGACAAAAGTCTCAACATACCCGTATCAGCATTAGAAGATACCTCTGACTCTCAAGGGATAGCAAGAGCATTGAGATAGTCCCGACCAATATCGGAGCTAGAAGCAGCACCCTTGGATGTAAGAGCTATAGGGGTGGTAACCAACATTCTTTGTCTCACCTAAGCATCAGCCACTATAGAAAACTTCCATTGCATGTAGCCTAATTGACACCATTTAAAACACAATCATTTTCTTTCTCGTAAAAACCACGATGTGACTGACTGCAAAACTAACAAAGTGGGTAGGTAAATGTGGATTTGGCTCTACCAGCCTAATCATATTCACAACATTCTCTAATACTTCAATCATAAGACACTAAGTGGAGGACTTTGACATTCCACATTTACTTTCATACCATCCATATTAGGCATAAGACTTCAACCATATTCACATATTACTAGACAATGTACTTCATCTATGGTCACACTTCATCAAGCAAAGGGACTACAACCACATAGTTATCTATTGAAACAAGGGCTTTACCCATATATACCACAATCACTTAAGCGTGGAACTCTAATCAAATAATCATATATTCAACTAGGCATGGGACTTTGATAGCATGATCGCACATTCACTTAGGAATGGACCTCTAATCACATAATTACATATTTAACCAGAAATGGAACTATGATCAAATAATCACATATTTAATTGGGCATGAAACTCTAATCACATAATAACATAATTAATTGGTCATGGAACTCTATTCACATAATCACATATTTAACCAGGCATGGAACTCTAATCGCATATGTACACATTTAAGTGGGCATAGAACTCCAATCGTATGCTTACATATTCAAGTGGGCATGGAACTCTGATCGCATGCTTACACATTTAAGTGGGCATGGAACTCCAATATCATGATTACACATTAGGCAAGGTATTTTAACTTCAAGAGATCTCTTTAAGCAAGGGAATCCAACCACAAGCTATTAGATGAGGGGAAATTACCCATAAGTCATTGGATGAGAGGACATTACCCATAAGTCATTAGATGAGGGGACATTACCCACAAGTCATTGGATGAGGGGACATTACCCACAAGTCATTGGATAATGGGACATTACCTATAAATCATTGAATGAGAGGATATTTACCATAAGTTATTAGACGGGGGGACTTTACCCATAAGTCATTTCATAAGGCAAGGGACTCTAGCCATAAGCCATCACAAATCCATCATTAGTCGACATTTGAACTCTTGACCTATTAGTTGATACATGTTCATACATATAATTCATATTACATTAAGGGCTTGGGATCGCTTAGCCAATTCAATAGTATACATAACCATATGGTCCTCATGGTAGCTTTCATTGCTCAACCATTTCAATAGGGAGATGCCTTTATTCAATTCATCATACAATTTAATTTGTGGTCCTCATGACCCGCACAAGCCATTCATATGTCATTAACAACATTATATCAAATTTTTACCATACTTGGTTCCATACACAATTTAAGTTCAAACATAGTGGATTGAACCCCCTTCTTAGTCATCAAACCAACATGTCATAGTTAAATAAATTACATGGCCAACAACATCAACACAACATCAATCATCAACCATTCACACTTATAGGGCCATCATACCACTAAAAGTCGTAGGATAATTTAATACATGGTTAACAAGGTTTATTGCAACCATTTACAAGGATATTACAATCATGATAACTCAATACATGGAAAACAATGCCTTTACCAACCATCCACAAGTATTCACATTCATTTAGGCATTATCATGACTTATTCATGTCCACTAAGCCAATTCAATATATGCACATTTGACCTTCACACAACAATTTAACCATTTATCATCCCAATAGGCCACATACTGTAACGCCCTAGAAAATGGGTCCCGAAGTGTCACATGGTGCTTGAGGCTACGAGTAGCACCAAGATAACCCTTTGAGCCATTTTCATTCAGTTCAACACAACTCAGCGGGGATTCTATAAATAACCCTCAAATATCAACAGAGTAATTATCATCCAAGAATAAAAGAATTTCAAAAAGATAACAAAATACGACTTATTAGTCAACTCCCAACATCTATACTAGTCTGACAAGCCTCTAAGAAAATCAATAAAACCAACAAGCCATTAAGACATGCCCTAAATAACTCATACTCAGTTATCAAATGTAAACAATTCCGTGAAACCAACATCAGACATCACGTCCTCGGAACATGAGGACTCACCACAATAGAGGATGTAGAACAGCATGCCCAAAGAATCACTGTCGAACCTGGAACTGAACACCTGAACCTATATTCTGAGAAAATGCAACCCACATTCGAAGATGTGGCTCAGTACCATGGAAAGAAACCGAGTATATGGGGGTGTATGCAGTTGTATAAACATCATCATCATAAATATTTATAAGAAATATACAGGATGTATGAAAGACTCACATAGCCCGAAGAAAATCATCATAATCATGAGAGGATGAAATAAGTACAATAACACATGTGAGTCATCTTATAATTTGCCAATCACTTTCAGTTCATCAAGAATATCAATTCTCATAATGTAAATATCATTTAAATCTTTTGAAAGAATAACTTCCACAATTCCACTTTCAAATCACTTCACTATTCACCATAGACACAAGGAAACACACACACCCTAGGAGATCCTATAACTGATAAAAACTATATGAGCTACATGGAGTCCAACGTACAACCCACGTTGGGGAGAGCCGTCCTATCCTTGCCATCGAAGTAGGACTATGATATCAAATCTACGCAAACTAGTGATCACTATATAAATCAGCCTCAGGCTCACTCCTACGGAAGCACATAGTTCTAGGGAAGTAAGGTCGCTTTATACCTCCCACTCGGTGCTAAATATTTCTCCTAGACTTAGCTCAGATCATTTCAAAGACAATCCACAACAAAACAATTTCAGTAATATATAAATATACATTGGGAGCCATCATGCTTCCCATCTATCAAAATCAACCAAGTTGTGCATTTCTTTCACACTCGAGTTCAAAACAACTTCATTAAGACCAAAAGGTCAAATCATTCAAAATATCTCAAATATTCAACATCAACGTTCTTATAACACACACTTTCTCAAAAAAAATATAATTTCCAATGGGAATTCACAACCCAAATATCAAAATCATAATAAATATCGTTCAAGATTCATGCTTTATATCTCCACACATGTAAATTCATCTTTCAAAATTATAAACATCAAGATTTCATAATAATCATCATAAGATATGGGTTCATGCTTCAAATTCATAAAAATCAAATAAAAATTATGCCTTTGTAAAGAAAATTACTTTTGGGCACAAGAACAGAAGAGAGTTCTTGTTGAAAAACCCCACATACCTTAAATAATGAAATTTAGATTGATACTCATTTTTGAGATGTTAATAGTTCCTTTGAATGATGGTTCTTGGAGTTCTTGAACTAGGAACTTGGAATCCCTAATAAGTTTGCAGAATTAATGGTGAACTTTAGAGGTTCTTGAAGTTGGATGTAGGAGATTAGAGTTTTATTTTTGATGAAATTTGATAAAATATAACATATAATGCTTCTAATAGGCTTTAATATAGGTTTTGGATGGATTTACATGAGGAGGAATGACCAAACCGCCCCTAAAAATCAAAAAATTCTCGAATCTGTCCTTTGGTGGACTGTTTTGATAGTGTGAAGTAGATCAACCATAACGTTTTACACCGATATCCAAATTGGATGAAACTAATTTCATTAGAAAGAGGACTCTCATATCTTTCCATTGATATATAGTATCTCACCCAGGTCCTTGTGTACGAGGAGTTATTATCATTTGAATTTGACCCAAAAAATCACTTTTGATAGGTTGAAGTAGATCGACCATAACTTTTTGGTTCGATAGACAAATTGGATGAAACCAATTTCATTGGAAAGAGGACTTGTAGATATTTCCGTTGATATATAGTAGATCAGTTAGATCATTATGTACAAGGAGTTATGATCGTTTAAAATTATAGCAAAAATACGCCAGGCCTCAGTACTTTTTCCTGCATGTTTTACTATTCACTACTATTCACGGTTCGATCGGAATGTTCATAACTCGTCGTTCGGGTGTCCGTTTTGGATGATCCACATATCGTTGTAAAGCTTATTCAATACTGTACGCAATGGTGGATCATAATCTAAGACATTCCATACGAAAAAATTTATAATTCATTCTAGAAGATAGAACCCAACACGTTTACGCACAAAATTTCAACGAAAAATTTCCCGAGGTATTACATCATCCCCCCCTTGGAAACATTCGTCCTCAAATGACACTAGACATGCCAAGATTAGATAGGGAATAGAGCATACAGCTGAAAACATTCGTTAGACTCATCACCACATCGTTTCTCACTCCGAATGCAACATAGAATGCATAAATTCAAGAAACTACAGCTGAACACGTAATAAATGACAGCTGAACTGCTGTAACTTTTATCAAAAGTGCATGATTTAGGAAATAATGGTACCTTAGGCCTGATCAGAGTTCACGGAAAATAGGTGGGGGTACTTGGATCGCATATCCGCCTCAGCTTCCCAAGTTTCACCCTCAACAGATAGGTTTCACCACAACACCTTGACCAAGGGAACTTCTTTGTTCCTTAGTCTTCGGACATTGAAATCAAGAATCTCAATAGGAATCTCATCAAAAGAAAGATTTTCTTGAATGTCAGCACTCACAAAGGAATCCACTACCACAGCATCGCTAATATGCTTTCTAAGCATGGAGACAGGGAATATTGGATGAACAGAGGACAACTCGGAAT
>NC_061117.1:161664289-161749969 GCF_002878395.1 Capsicum annuum
CCCGATGGCTTCGGGTAAGGAGCACTAGATATGGAGAAAGAACCAGAACTCCCCCTTTTCTTCTTTGGCCACTTATAACTATTCCTACCAATTTTCTTATGGCCACCACCTTACTCAGAGAACCTAAACATTTTACCCTTCCTTTCACGTATCTAAGCTTACTTTTTCTTTCCATATCCATTTGTTTTATATGAATAGCCAACCTAGAAATATCTATATCCATGATTAGCAAGGCAGTTTTACTTTTAAGGATCAACTCATGAGACAGTCTTGAAGTGAAATTTTTAATCCTGACCATCATATTAGACACCATCTCTAAAGAATACCAAGGCAACTGGTGTAACTTGAATAAATACTCCTTGACTATCATTTTCCTAATTTTATATTAAAAAATTCCTCTATTTTTCTACCCTCAACTCTTAAGGAAAGAAGCATTTCAGAAATATATTAGACAAAGTCTTCAACAGAGCTGACTCATCAACATCACATCTTGCCCCATCCCATTCGTCATACCATTGGTACACTATATCCTTTAGTTGGTAGGAAGAAAACTCAACCCTTTTAATATTCATGGCATGCATAACCCTAAAAATCTTTTCCATCTCAGCCAAAAACCTTGAGGATTCTCCTACTACTTAACACCAGTGAAAGTTAGAGGTCTCAACCTTAGGAACTAGCCAACACTTGTAGCCTCAGAAAATAGAGTAGCAAATGCAACACGCTCAGCTTAAGAGGCTACCAACTGAGCAATCATATAAATTGACTGACGAAACTCCACATTCAGCTAGTCTGCCTGAGGAGCCTGAGAAGGACTGGAGGGAACTAGTGGAACTCAAGAACAATCATGAACATGATCCCTTGAGCGAGTATGGATCCCTTAAGTAGAGCGTATCCCATATACATCATCCCATTTGGGATAGAGGAGTTTTCATACGTATTAGATCGTCAAGCCAAGATCTAAAAAGTTAATAAACTAGGATTAGAGAGGATTTCCAAACCTTAGACTTTAGAGCTGGAAATCAAAACATAAGAAAGGGAAAAATTCCAAAATACCTTATAGCCTCTCTCTTATGAGTGTGTCACACTACATATCCTTAAAAGAGACTCTACTCGACACGAATTTACGGAATCCCAATTAACGATGAACCTAGGGATCTAATACCAACTTGACATGACCCAAACTAAGATCTTGTTGTAATGGGCATCCCAACTCCAACAAGGACTGGGGACCACCCCCGATACCCAACCAAACCTCTAAAAACATACCTTGAGTCGAAAGAACTCAGAACGTATAACAACAAAGAGTTGTGTACCACTAGAGACTCTGTATAGGTCCATAAGCATGACCAACCCAAAAAATTCAAACCCTCCAAACTAAACCAACAACCACACCATAAACCAGTCCATATACATTATATAACATAATAAGAAGGAAAAATCACAAATCAAAATACAGTGCAAAACTGTATGTTGTCCATTATCTATCCTTGATGAACTCATAGAGATACAAACTTGCATAAGCCTCAGTTGAGAAGTTTATCCTCACTGACAAAAGGTGATAGAACTTTGTCTCCTATCCAGGATGACCCAAACTAAATCAAAATGATTTCGAGATCAAGGGAGATCGGTAAGGAATCAATGTTGATCACTGCCACTTCCATTCTAGCTGCTCAATTTCTTGATAGAATTCTCCGGGTCTTATGTGCTTAACTTTGACTTATTGGGACACTATGCACGTGGCCACAAAATTAGTCACATCCTTATTTATATTATTCAGCCAATGTATCTTATTGAGATCATAATACATTTTTATCTAACTGGGATGAACAACATAGCATAACTCATGTGCCTCAACCAAGATCCTATCTCGCAAACCATTTATATCAGGAACACATAACCTTTCTTGGTACGACAAAGTGTCATCACCACTAATCTAGAAGGACATCACTTTCTGCCCATCTAGATCGCCCTTTATCCTCTTTAGATAGGATCTAACATCTGCTTCTCCTTGATTTCAGCACCAAAAGATGACCACACCACTTTCTGCACCAATGCACCACCATCTTCAGAGTCCAAGAGATGAACTCTAAGGTTAGCCAAATAGTGAATGTCCATCACTAGCTCCTGCTTCCCTTTATCCATATGAGCTAAACCTCCCATGGACAATTTGCTAAGAGCATTAGTAACCATATTAGCTTTACCTAGGTGGTGTGAAGACTTATATCATAATACTTTAGAACCTCAAGCCATCTTCTTTGCTTAAGGTTAAGCTCTTTCTGAGTAAACACATAATGTAGGCTCTTATGATCAAAAAAGTTTCAACATGCACCCCATACAAATAGTGATGAAAAATTTTCAATGCAAATACCACAACTAAAAATTCCAAGTTATGAGTTAGATAATACCTCTCATATACTTTCAACTAACTTGAGGCATAAGCTATCACCTTTCCATACAGTATCACAATGCAACCAAGTCCCACATGGGATGCATCGCAGTAAATAATAAACCCATTAGTACCTTTAGGCTAAGTTAAGACTAGAGATAAAGTTAGCTTATCCTTTATCTTCTCAAAACTCCCCTCAAAAGCATCAAACTATATGAACTTTACCTTTTTCTAAGTCAACTTAGTTAATGGGGAAGTTATAGTCGAAAAGCTTTCCACAAATGTCCTATAGTAATAAGTTAAATCCAAGAAGATTCAAATATCAGTTGGAGTCATAGTTGTTGGCTACTTCTTTACAACTGGAACTTTTTGCAGATCCACCATGATGCCTTCACTAGAAATGATATGACCTTTAAAAGTAACAATGTTCAACAAGAATTCACATTTTGACAATTTTCCATACATCTACCACTCTTTAAAGGTCTGCAACACAATGTAGAGATGATCGGCATGATCCACCTCACTCTTAGATTACACCAAAATGTCAACTATAAAACAATGACAAATAAATCAAGAAACTAATAGCAGACCTTATTCATTAAATCTAAAAATGCCGCAGGGGCATTAATCAACTCGAAAGACATAACCATAAACTGAAAATACCCATACCGAGTACGAAAGGTAGTTTTAGGGATGTCCACCTCTCGAATCTCAAACTGGTGATACCCAATTTGATGATATATTTTGGAGAAAAACTTAGCACCTTGCAAGTGATCAAAAAAATCATCTATCCTTATAAGGGGTTACTTATTCTTTATCATCACCTTGTTCAACTGCTGGTAATCAATGCACATCCAAAGAGAACCATCCTTCTTATGCACGAATAACACCGATGCACCCCACGAGGACATACTAGGATGGATGAAACCATTATCTAAAAGATCCTTGAGTTGTTCCTGAAGCTCGTTCAACTCAGTTGGAGCCATTCTATATGGGTAATATAAATTAGATAAGTGTACGCAACAAGATCAATCCCAAACTATATCTCCCTAATAGGAAGAACACCAGAAAGGTCATCATAGAAGACCTCATTAAAATAATTCACCACCGAGAAATAATGCAAGAAAAAAACCTCTTACTTAGAATATTTAACCCAAACCAGATATTATAGACACTCCTTGGAGATTAACCTTCGAGCTCTAAAATGTGATATAAACTTCCTTTTAGGAGCATAACCTCCCACTCAATAATCGATTCATTAGGAAATTTAAAGATAACTTTATGGGTTCGATAGTCTAGAGAAGCATATCATGAGTACAACCGATCAATCCCTAATATGACATTGAAATTTACCATATCTAATTCAAACAGGTCCACCACAGTGTTTTTCCTACCAAAAGATACCACAACTCCTTCTAGACTTATCTAGAAATCACAGAGTAAACTACCAAGGTAGAAATAGAAAAGGGGTCTGAGACACACTTAGGACCTAAATTAAAATGCACAGCCACAAATGAGGTCACATAAGAGAGAGTGGACCCTAGATCAAGTAATCAATACACATCACCAGCAACGAGTTTCAAAGTACCAGTCAAAATATCAGGGGATGTCTTGGACTCCTGTAGGTTAGTAAGAGAATAAATATAGTTCCAACTAGTGTTTGAACTAGATGGTGCAGCTTTTGGTGTCGGAGCTGATGATGAAGCAACTGGAACCTTATTCGCCCCCAAAGCAACCTTGGACACTAGATATTTCATAATATTATACCCTAGATGACTACAGTTGAAGTAATTATCCCTTCATTCTTCACCATAACACCGATGTAATCTACTATTGAACCTCCAAGAAGGACATGATAGAGCTGACTAGGCCCCACTAGCCTAATTCTGGCCCCTTATACCCTGATATTGGCAACCTACTTATTCTTATTTTCCTCTACCTATTACACGTACATAACAAACCTAGAAATATCCTTGTGCTTGATCAATAATTCTTTTTTATTCTCCAATATTAAATCTCTAGAAAATCAGAAGCAAACTTTCTTATTCTAGCTCTCATTCTAGAAACCATCTCCGGATCATGTTGAGATAGCTAGTGAAACTTCAAGGATTACTCCATGACTGACATCTTTCTTTGCCTCATATTAACAAACTCTTCTACCTTTGCTTCCCTCAACTTCAAAGGAAAGATGCGGTCTAGGAAAGTATTGGAGAAATCCTTTAATAGAGATGACTCATCATTGTCACCCCTTCACTAATCCCATTCCTCGTACCATTGGTAGGCCATATCCTTTAGTTGGTAGGCTGCAAACTTAATGCCCTTTAGATTCATGGTATACATAGCATGAAAGATATTTTCTATTTTATTTTGAAAACATATTGGATCTTCCATTACCTTAACACTAGTATAGGTCAGAGGGTTCAACCTCATAAATTAGCCAACCCTTGTGGCCTCTTAAGATGGAGTAGCAAAAGTACCACACTCAGCATGAGAAATTACAAACTGTGTTGAAATATCGATAGATTGACAAAACTAAGCATTTGTCATATCTACCTGAGGATCTCAAGGTGGACTAAAAAGAAGTAGTGGAACTCCAGGAGGAAAATTATGAACTAGACCTCTAGAATAAGTCTGGACCCCATAAGTAGAATGGGTTCCATCAACATTATCCACAGGTAAGACAGAGGAGTTTCCATGAGCATCATATTGTCGAGAAGGCATAATCTAAAAAGAGAACAAATAGGGATTTGAGAAGAATTCAGGACCTTAGACTTTATAGCTTGAAATAAGAACACAAGAAAGAGAAATATTCTTAAATCCCTTGTAGCCTTTCCCTTATGAGTGTGATGCACTACACATACTTAAAGAAGACTACACTAAATACAATTTTGTGGACTCCCAAGTGACTATGAACCTAGGGCTCTGATACCAATTTGACATGACCCAAACTATGCCCTAGTCGTGTCGAGCATCACAAGTTCAATCGGGACCAAAGACTGCCCCTAACACCCAACCATAACTTCCTTGTACCTTATGTCAGATGAATTTTGAACATATAACAAGATAGAACAATTATAATTAAAATTTATTTAAAAATTTCATAACCATAACTATCCAAACAACCAACCAAGAATCAATCCAGTGTCAGTCCCAGTGCCAATACCAATATTCAAGCTGACACCAATATTGATGCTACCCATGCCCATAGTAGTCACACAAAGCCTATAACTAAAATCAAATAAAATATAATCGTGACATGCCCCAAACCATATCAAAAACCAAATTACAAGAAAGAAATGAGAGTTTGAAAAGAAGTCCATAGTATGAAATTAAGTCTTTCAGAGTATGGAAGCTCACTACTTTAACCAAACACAAAGTTGTTCCCAAATCAAAGATCAATGAGCAAGAGGACTAGTCTGGACGATTCCTATAGCTCATGTGGATACAACTCCTAAAGAGGGGTTAGCGAATGGACGCTAGCATGTACTCAGGAGTAAGGATAAAATAATGCCATTATTCAAAACTGAAGTAAATAACCATATGTAATCACATACATATAAATATATATTCAATGTTGAGAAAGAGAACTGGATTTAGCATGCATTAAAAACCTTCAAAACTTATATTATATTGCTCTATCATCTTAAATCTACCCAAAGGCTATTTGGGTTCAGCTTTCCCTATCGAAAGGGCTTCAATACATCTTAGCCACATGAATTGGAGAAAATATGAGATGACTAGCATATCTCCCAAAATATAAATGTGACACGATGCACATGGTCACCAAGACTAATCTCACATCGGTAAATATAAGTTTCCAGTCTTGGTCCCCTCAGGATCACCACCTTCCATGGCTTTTCAAATACATCACACTTTAAGCCTATACTAAAACTATTCACACATAACAAACTATTTAGCAAGGACTCTTATTTATTGAGTATTAACCATTGGTATCATCATACAAAAACTAAAGCTTGGAAGTCTATCCATTTATGCCATACCAAAGCCATTAAACCAATTGGACTCCAAAGTTTCCATTTAATCCCATACCATGGCCACCAAGGCCTTTCCAATACATTTAAAACCATTTAAACCAATCTATGTTCCATTAAATTTTTATGCATGTAAGGATTTCAATAATAGTCATACTATGTGATAAAAGCATTCTCATAGTCATTTTAACAAATATGTTGATGACATATAGTTTCCAAAACCAAAACCAAATATCAATTGATCATCGATGCAACCACATATCCAAATAACAATTAAAACATAAAGACCATAAGTAAAACATAGGAAAATACTATCCAACCATGAACAACCAAAACACACAATATATACTTCAAAACCCAAAATAATACCACAATAATACCATGAAAATCATTCATTAAAATAGACTTTTATTTGAACTAACAATGAGGGAGGCGTAACATGCCTTAGACAATAAGAAAGATAGAGATAAAATACCCTTTTAGATCTTTAATTTATTGCCTTCAAGAAAATCCTAGCCTATCTTGAACCAATATCTTAGAGAAATTTAAGAGTTCTTGATTATGAATAATAGCTTAAGAAGCCCCCAAAGATGGTTTATGTTATTGGGTCAAAAAGAGTTATTAGGGAGAAATGTCAAGAATACCCCTAAATTAAACTGTAAAAATCCCGTAGATGGGTACAGTTAGATTGCTCAAATTGTATACACACCATACGAGTAGTAACCTGTACTCTTAATTTGATAAGAAAGTTGGACATGGCATTTTGTCAAACACACGACTCCTTACCATAACTTATACCATTACCATACGACAAGTGCCATTCAAGTCGTACCCTAAGCAGAACATCAAGGTTAGACATTGGAAAACACACGGTTGGGCACTATACTTCTCGTATCATTAGCATACGACTTATCAACACCTAGGCATAACCACAAATCTAAACTCCTAAATCCCACAAGGTGATTAATATATCCAAGTTGTCATTAATAATTCCAACTCCTAAACCCTACCCCATATCCAGCATAATATCTAAATCATATTATGAAATATCTCAATCTATGAGAAATGTAAACCTATCCTACTTGGGCATTGAAGAAAACCCTAAATAATTTGCCAAATCACTGGTTTTTCTTCTGAGAAGCTTCTGCAAGGTGACACACTATCAAAATCACAATCAACTTATCAAAATGAGAACAATGATACTTATATTTCACTATAATGCTTCATGTCCAAAATTACATAAAAATCACATGTATTGACCTTTTAAAAAGTGACATTTTCAAAATTAGCACAACATCCCTCTATGCTCAAGGAACCTTTACCATTAAAAATTAGTGGATTCGAAGCTATACTACTATTAAAATTGAGTAACAAAGCTTTCGGAGATTTTGATAAAAATGTGGCCACCAACAATTAAAATAATGGAATCTTACAATAAATTTGATGGGAAATTGAATAAATAAATCATTCTAAAGATACAAAATCACCAAAAATCAATTCTTTCAATAACTCCCACTTTTTAGGGTTTAAGATTTTAGGGAATAGATGAGAAATGGTGAGAAAAGGCTAAATGGGGACATTTACACCCCTTTTAGGTACATGAGTATCACTTAAGCAAACTTTGGGTCAGCTAAGTGATATTTGTGCCCATAAAACAAACATTGATTATGTAAGGATCTAATTTCACATTCGAGGTAATAGTATTATTTATGCGATACTTTCTTTACTACCAAGGGGATTGCATATTCGACAAAAGTGTCACTTACGTGATATACACTAGGGTTTGGAGGACCTCTTAAGAAATCAAAGTCATAACGGATATGATGCACCATCACCAATTCAGCAATCTCTCAAGATTCATTATGAATCCCCCATATATGCAAATAAACTAAGATACCCTAAAAAAATTAATATTCCAGACTCAATGGCATTGTTAAAATTTTCATCCTAGGTTGTTTTGATGGAAAGTGATCATATGCCTACTTGACACTTTTTCTAATCTTAGACCAATAACCTAAAATGAATCTAGGATCCTCGGGACCCAAATCAAGGGTAGACCAAACTTAAAATCGATATTTTGGAGCTGTTAGAATAGTCAGAATTACCATATTAGGCCTCTTAGCTATTACTTTTGTCCAATAGTCAATTTGAACCAACTAAGGCTTTAATGTATGGAATTGGCTCTAAAACCAAATAAACTGCCCAATAACCAAACTGCCAGTTCTAGTAAGATATAGTACTTAGTATAGCTATAGGAAAGGTTTAAACAATAAAAATAAGTAAAAATATTGAAAATGACCCAAATTGTCATTAAAGCAATCCCACTGATATTTCCATCTGAGGTTATTTTGATTAAATATAGGACCCACACCCAAAGGGCTAATTTATTGAATTTCCACACAATAACACAAATGACTTTGGAAGCCTTAGGAACAAAACCAAGGGTCCCTCAGCCTAAATTAATATTTTTAATCTAATGGAACTGTAAAAATTAGCATACAAAGCTGTTTACTTATAATGTATCCCTAATATCTAATTCTTAACAACAAAATATTTAATGTAGGCAATTTGCTCAAAAAACAAAATGAAATACTAGCTCCAACAAGTCTAGGAAAGATCTAAATATTTAAATAGCATGGAAATAGCAAAAATAAACTAGAGGCTTATTAAAATATTAACTAATAAAATATATTTTGTCTGTAATAATAATGGAACATGTTGTACCTGAAGGTTCAAACAAGTTGGGATACTGGGTCCATATCTAACTCTTAATCTCCTAAGTAGCCTTCTTAACTTGATAGTGTCCTGAAAGACCTAGGCTTTTCACCATGTGAAAAACTTCACTATTTGATCTCTCTAAGTTAGATACGACTAGGGACTTGAGTCATACCCATAGACATGGGTCATACCCACCTTGCCCTACCCCTCTTATACCTTGATCAGACCATGAGGTTAAAACGTTGTCCACTATAAGACATGGACTCCCCTTGGTTATAACCAATGAATAAAAGTCATATACTACTCAATTATATGGAGTAAAGTTTCAACTTGAGTGGGCTATTTTCTATACAGATAAAGCTTAGGAGTTAGGGGTTGAGTTTTACCCTTTTAGTATGAGTCAAGGATGTTTACTAATACCATTAAAAGTATAGACGACCTAGGAGGAGCCTAGGGTAAAAGTAACTGTACCACTCATGCCCTAGGGAGCAATTACTTAAGGACTCACATGGGTGAGTCGTACCCCTAGACTAGGTCATTTTTGAGCTTTTAACTAAGACCTTTGTGGTTATTTCCCATGCCTAAATTCCTTTACTATACAAGGCATTATACCCCACTAATACCTCATCTACAAGATTCAAACTCTCTAAAATACTCTAAAGGTTCTTAAAACAAGATTGGAGGGGGATCTTCTAGAGGAAAAAAGGAGTAAATATTATTACTGATTCAAGTTATTAATGGCATGTAGCTCTACCCTTCATAAGTAAATTTAAAACCCATATATTTGACACTTAGATTAGTAAGTGTACATGGTGGTTTTTAAATCTAATGAACTAAGGTTTTGTTGACTAATGATGAATAATGATCATTCTAGCTTAGACTTATGTTTATTCAAGTTATTGATGGCAGTTTGTACACGTGAATGCTTGTTGTATAAGAGGTAACATGTGGTTGTTGAGTAACCCTAGTCTTCAAGATTTCTACCATGAAATTGGCCTTGGTACAGGCATAAAGACAAGGTGTTTATGATAATGTCTAAGTGAGATTTCTAGTTACATGATGATGATCTTTGAACTAGGGAAATGGCCAAATATGTATGAAAGCTTAATAAATGATATTATGAAGATAAAATGATCCATGTATTGTGTAATTGATGACCTTGATGGTTTGATGAATAAGAAGTGGGTTAAGGTCCCTAATATGAAAATGAAAATAAATTATGTGTGGGATTAAATTATGGTATAGAATTGCTAATGAAATATGAATGGATTGTTAGGGTCTTGAGGACCATAGTTTGAATTGTATGAGGAGTTGAATTAAGGCACTGGCCTATTGGAATGGTTGATTAATGAAAGCTTCCATGAGGACCATGTGGTTATGTATGATATTGAATTGGCTAAATGGGTTAAAGTCCTTATGTGTTAAATTGAATATATATGGATACATAGACAAATTAGAGTTCTAATATCGATTAATGATAGTCGTGATGGCTTAAGGTTAAAGTCCCTTTCCTTACAAAATGTCTTGCATTTAAAGTCCCTTGCATAATGTGATCTCATGAGGTTGAAGTGCCTCAGAAAATGAATTATCTTGGGATTAAAGTCCCATATGTAATACGGTAAGAGGTTAGAGTCCATTTCTGATTATGCAAGCATGTGGTTATAGTCCCTTGCTTGAATGAATGTGTACGAGTGATTAGTCCCTAACTTATTTGAACATCTGTAATTGGTTGGAGTCCCTCACTCAAATCCATCTGTGTGAGGTTAGAGTCCCTTGCTTGATGATATATGAATATAGTTAATGTCGTATGCCTAATGAGAAATTCCTTCATTTATAATTATGGAAGATTGGAGTACTCCATTTCATGTATGATGAACAAGTGCTTAGAAAGTGCTATAAGACTTGTCCCCTTGATTAGCATGTGAAACGTCTATATGTTTGGATAAGGTTATAAATGTGATTGAATATGATATATTAACTTGATGTCTAATGATGATACTATTTTATCCTTATCCTTGAGTTACATGTTAGTGTTCCAACCAATAACTATCTTCGAGTGGTATGTCGTAACATGACATAAGAGCCAAAGTATCTTCTTCTATTTCACCGCAGTGATTAGACAATCGAAGTGGTTAGTTCATTGACTTTGGAGTGGTGAGCTCCTTTTTTGAAAGACATTTATCCTTGGTCACCTAGACTTATACTAAGTTTATCCTTGGCATGGTTTAGCTATCATCGGGGGCTTATTATGATATATAAATTTAAAAACATCAGTTTTATAGAGGTATTGTGGATGACTGTGGATTATGGTATATCATTTAGTTGATGAACCTAATGAAATTATTATACATTGGTTTTGATGGGTTATTGGGCGACCTTTGGTTTGTATTTTCTTGAGGTGCCCATACGACTTATCTCGATTCTAGGGCATGTTAAATTGGTATTAGAGCCTAGGTTCATGGTAATGTTTGTGTCCATAATACCGTGTCTAGTAGAGTCTCTTTTATGGGTATGAAGTATGCCACACTTATAAAAGAGGAGACCCATAAAAGAGGAGCAATAAGTCATTTAAGAAAATGTTTTCCTTTTCTTGTGTTTCAATCTCGAGCTATAGAGTGTAAGGTCTTGTATTCCTTTATTTTCTATTTGCTATATTTCAGATCATGCCTCCAGGAGATCTGAGGTTTAGGCAAACCCTTTTGAGGGCCCTATGATCGAAGCTTGTCCAACTTCTTAATTTTGAACCTGGGCTAGGGCTGCAGCATGCGACCATCTTTATAGGGTTCCACCTCCCCCCACTAACCCTAATTATGAGAGTGACCCTCCAATTTTGTCACCTTAGAGGGATGCTACTAATTCCAAGTTTTGTTTCTCTATCAACCTCTTGACTCAATTTGTAGCCTCTGAATCAGAGCATGGTACTGCGACAGTTTTTTCTTCTAAGGCAACAAGAATTGGCTAATTTTTTAGGTTGGGACTTTCTATGTTCTCTGGTATAAAGGTTGAGAAAGATCCTCAAGGCCTCATTAATGAAATAGAGAAGATCTTTCAAATTGTACATGCTTCTGAGATTAAGGCTGTTGAGCTTGCGTTCTAACAATTGAAAGATGTAGCATACAATGGTATGAGGGGTGAGAGTTGTCTAGAGGCAATGATTCTAGTACCTCTATGTGCGAGGAATTCTCTGAGTCTTTCTTAGACTCCTTTATTCCTTAAGAGTTGAGGGAGGCTAAGGCAAAAGAGTTTGCAAGGGAGGATGTCCGTTCAAGAGTATGCCTTGAAATTCCATTAATTTTCATGGTATGCTACAAATATGGTTTCTAGCATGAGGTTTAAAATGGATAAGTTTGCCTTAGGATAGTCTTGTGAGGTAGTCCTTAAGAGCAGGCGGCCTTACTGATTGAGAACATAAATATTTCTTGGTTGATTGCATATTTGCAGTAGGTCGAAGAAGATAAAAAGAAGCAAGTTAATTTTAGTGAGAGAAAAATAAAAAAATTTAGGCTTTTTTTGCCTAGTGGTGGTGATGGTGGCAAGTAGCCATCAAAGAAGTAGAGGAGTTCAAGTTCTTTCTTCTTTTCTAGTGTTTTCTCTCCTTACCCAAAGTTTTTGGGAGATCTTTGGACTCAATTTAGTAGTGGGTCTCGGGCATAGAGTGCCTAATTCTAGGCTAGTGGTGCCCAATTAGCTCTACTTCTCCCTCCTTGCGTATTTTATGGTTGGAGTAATCATTGTCAATTTAAGAAGGGGAGAAACAGATGTTTTCATTATGGTCATATTGGGCATATGCAGCGCGATTGCCCCTCCTTATAAGCATTTTGGGCTAGTAGGGCCCCTATTTCCACTCTATCTACTCTTACACCAAAGGGTGCTATATCTATATTTGCTTCTCTTTCTGGCATCGGTGCTGGCCAGAACTGCTTGTATACACTTGCTACCCACCATGATTCTAACATATCTCCTGATGTGGTCATGGTTGTCTTTAGACTTTTATCCCATGATATGTATTGTTTTCTGGATCCAGTATCTACTCTTTCTTATGTGATCGCATATGTGGTTATGTATCTTGATTGTGGCCTCAAAAGTCTATCGGTTTCCTTTTTTATTTCTAGCCTGATCGAAGACCCTATGGTTTTTAGAAGGGTCTATAAGGGGTGTGTGGTATCCATTGGTGGTAGGGATACTCTTATAGACTTGATAGAGTTTGACATGATTTATTATGGTGTCATTCTATGGGTGGATTGGTTGCACTCTTGCTATACTTCCTTAGATTGTCAGACCTATAGGATCATGTTTTGATTCCCTAATAAGCCAGTCATTGTATGGAAGGGTGGTTCCCAGGGCTTAAGAAAATGTTCATTTACTATCTAAAGGCCCAAAGTTTATTTCAAAGGGCTATTTATATCATTTGGTCGGAGTTAAAGATTTTAACTCAGAAGAGCCTTCTCTTGAGTCTATTTTTGTGGTTAATAATTTTCCCAAGGTGTTTCTCGATGATCTTCCTGGTGTTCCTCCCGATAGGGAAATTGATTTTGCGATTTATCTTATCCCATAGACTCATCTAATTTCTATCCATCTTTATAGAATGGATTCGATAGAGCTAAAAGATCTTATGGAGCAATTGAAATACCTCTTAGATAAAAGTTTTATTTGCCCTAGTATGTCTCCATGGGGTTCTCCAATATTGATCGTATGCAATAAGGATGGTTCCCTTCATATGTGCATTGATTATCGTCAGTTGAACAAAGAGATCTTAAAGAATAAATATCCTCTTCCTAGGATCAATGATTTATTCAATCAACCTTAGGGTGCAAAGTGTTTCTTTATGATTGATCTTAGATTAGGTTATCATCAACTTAATATTAGGGATGTGGATATCCCTAAGACTGCCTTTAAAACCCAATATAGTTACTATGAGGTTTTTGTCATGTCTTTTGGGTAGACCAATGTCCCGGCGGCATTCACGAACTTGATGAATAAGGTCTTTCATCTTTTCTTGGACATGTTTTTCATTCTCTCTATTGATGATATCTTAGTCTATTCTAAGAGTGAGGTGGATCATGTCTATCATCTCCATACTATATTGAGAACTGTGAAGGATTGTCATTTGTATGACAAGTTTTCTAAGTACGAGTTTTAGTTGAAAGATATAACTTTTTTTAGTCATGCCATCCCTAGTAAAGGGATCATAGTAAATCCCTTAAAGGTTGCAGCAATAAGGAAATGACCTAGACCTACGACACCAATCGATATTCAACGCTTCATTAGCCTAGCCGATTACTATAGATACAAAATAAATTGACCCAAAAGAAGGTCAAGTACTTGTGCTCTGATTAGTATGAAGGTAGTTTTGAGAAGTTGAAATATAAATTGACTTTGGCTCTATTTTTTACCCTGCCTATGGTTAGTGATGTTTTTGTGGATTATTGTGATGCTTCTCTTGTCATTCTTGGTTACGTGTTGATGCAACATGGTAGGGTGGTGTCCCATTCTTCTAGGCAATTGAAAGTTCATTAGAAAAACTACCCTACCCATGACTTAGAGTTGTTAGTCTTGCTCGTTGCATTAAAGATATGGAAATATTACCTATATGGGGTTAATGTTGATATATTTTCTGAACATAAGAGCCTCCAATATGTGTTTATTCAAAAAGAGTTAAATCTCTGACAAAGAAGTGGCTTGAGCTATTGAAAGACTATGATCGGAGTCTTAATTACTATCCAAGTAAAGCGAATGTAGTCCTCTAGGCTCTTAGTAGGTTGTCCATTGGAATTTTGATCTGTGTAGGTGAGGATAAGTGGTAATTCGTGAAGGACATTCAACGTTTCACTAATTTTGGAGTTTGACTTGTGGATATGGAGGATGAAAGTGTATTTGTTGTTTCGGTATCTCAGTCGTCTCTTGTTGTTAGGATAAAAAAAAACCACCGTTGGACCCCTGCTTGATGACGATTTAGAGTAATATAGGTAAACATAAGGTTATAGACTTAGTTGTTGTTGGTAATGGTGTCTTGAGATACCAAGGTAGGGTATGTGTTCCCAGCGTCGATGGATTGAGGGAAAGTGTAATGGTCGAGGCTCATAAATCTTTGCATGCTATACATCCTAGTTCCATTTAGATGTACTATGATTTTAGAAAGTTTTATTGGTGGGGTAATATGAAACGTGATGTGGCTAACTATGTGGCCAAGTGTATGGTGTGCCAACAAGTGAAAGTGAAACATATAAGGCCCGGGGACTTGTATTAAGAGATCCCATTACATGAATAAAAGTAAGAGGCAATTAATATGTATTTTGTTACCGATCTTCCTAAATCTCAAAATCAATGTGATTCTATTTGGGTCATTGTGGATAGAATAACCAAGTCCGTTCACCTTTTGCCCGTGAGGATTAAGTTCTTAGTGGAGGTTTATGCTAAGTTGTATCTTACAGATATCATGAAGTTGCACAATGCTTTAACCTCTATCCTTTCGGATTGTGGTCCTCCATTTTCATCCCACTTTAGAAAGTCATTCCAAAAGGGTTTGGGTACAAGAGTGTGCCTTAGTACCGGTTCTATCCACAAATGGATGGGCAAGTGAAAAATACCATCCAAACATCGTAGGACATGTTGTGGGCTTGTGCGATTGATTACAATAGTAGTTGGTATGACAACTTTTCTTTGATTGAGTTTGCTTATAATAATAGTTACCACTCTAGTATTTCTATAGTGCCTTTTGAGGCATTACATGGTAGGAGATGCCGATCTCCTATTGGGTGGTACAAGGTTGACGTGGGTGAGATACTTGGCCCTGATCTAGTTCACCAAGACTTAGATAAGGTCATCGTGATTCATAATAGGTTGAAAACCGCTCAAGGTTGCTAAAGGTCCTATGCGATGTGAGTCGATGGGACTTAGAGTTTAGTAATGGCAATTGGGTATTCATGATAGTGTCTCCAATAAAGGGAGTGATACGGTTTGTTAAAAAAAGGAAGCTTAATCCTCGATATATTTTCCCCTACTTGATTATGAAGATGGTTGGCACATTGCCTATGAATTTGAGTTGCCTTCTAGTATGAACTCCATCCACCTTGTTTTCCATGTCTCTATGATGTAGAAATGTGTGTATGACCCTTCATTGGCTGTTCCATTGGAAAATATTTTTATTTTGGACTCTCATCCTGTGAGAAGTTACCGGTGAGGATCACTGCTCAGTAAGTTCGCTGGTTGTGAGCGAAAGAAGTGGCTTTGGTGAAGGTTCTATGGAGGAACCAAAAGTATTAGGAAGCTCTTTGGGAAGCAAAAGAGGACATAAAGTCCAAGTACCCGCATGTATTTACTATTTCGGAAACTTGGGATGGAGGTATGCGCTGATCTCCTTTCTTTGATTTTTGGTCTTGTATAAATAATTCTTTAATGTCCCTAGTGTGTTGATTTTATTTGTGTCGTGTTAGGCAATGGGTTCAAGTTGCGAATGGTTTTAAATTATGCGTGTTTTTTTGTAATGTGTTTAAGTCCCTAGTATCTTGAGTTGATTCATGACTTTGGTAAATGATAAGTTCAAGTCCCTAATAATGGAATTGAGTACATATCCTTGATAATTTGATGGATTGAAGTCCCTGAGTGGTGTAATAAGTAAGTGTTTTGATAAGATATGGATTTGAGTCCCAAAGTAGATGGAATGAATGAATTGATGATGATCATAATGTGTGTTGTGTCCTTGTTTAATGCATTCTTTATCATTTTGTAAAGGTTAATTTGATGTGCATTGATGTGTTAACTTGTGTTTACATTTGCTTAGCCCTCATTCGAGGACAAACGAACCAAGCGGGGTGGAATTGAAACACGTAGTCTTTGGACCATGATAAGAACTTCACCAATTGATGTCTCTGAGTTGGGTATGACTAGGGACTTGAGTAGTACCCATGGATATGGGTTGTACCCACCTTGCCTTCTCCCCCTCATACCTTGATCAATCTATCAGGGTAACAAACTATCCACTATATGACATGGCCTCCCCTTGGTCGTAACCAATGCATACGAGTCGTATACTACTAAATCGCATGGAGTAAAGTTTCAACTTGAGTCGACTGTTTTCTATACGGATGAAGCTTATGAGTTAGGGGTTGTGTCATACCTTTTTCGTTATGACTCAAGTGTGTCCATTCATACCCGTAACAATATTAATGACCTAGGAGGATCCTATTGTACTAGTAAGGGTAAAACTTGTATCTTAGGGTACGATTACTTAGGGAGTCATATGGGGGAGTCGTACCCCTGGACGGGGTCATTTTCCAGCTTTTAACTAAGGGCTTGTGGTCATTACCTATTCATAAAACCCTAAGTCCCTTTACTATATAAGTCTTTGTAGTCCCCTAGGCCCTCAATTACAAGACTCAAACACTCCAAAACACCCTAAAGGTTCTTGAAACAAGATTGGAGGCTAGGGTTTGGAAGGTTATCTTCAAGAGGTAAAGGGGACTCAATAGTCTTGGTGATTCAAGTTTTTTAAGGCATGTATCTCTTACCCTAGATAAATTACTTTAAACCCCATGTATTTTACACTTGGATTAGTAAGTACACATGGTGATTTTGAAATTAAATGAAAAAGGGTTTTGTTGCCAAATGATGAAAAATGTTGATTCTTGCTTAGACTTATGTTTATTCATGTTATTGAAGGTAGTTTGAACATGTAAATGCTTGTTGTATTTTGTCTAACATGTTGGTCTTTATTACCCTAGTCTTGATGATTTCTACCATGAAATTAGCCTTTGTAAAGGCATGAACGCAAGGTGTTTGTGAAAATATCTAAGTGAGATGTCTAGTTGCATGATGATGATGGTTTGAATTAGGGCAATGGCCCAATATGTATGAATTCTTTATAAATGATATTACAAAGGTAAAATGAGCCATGTATTGTGTAATTGATGACCTTCATGGTTTGATGAATAAGAAGGGGGTCAAAGTCGCTAACATGAAAATGAATGTAAATTATGTGTGGGACTAAATTATGGTATAGAATTGCTAATAAATTGTTAATGGCTTGTAAGGGCCTTGAGGACCATAGTTTGAATTTTATGAGGAGTTGAATTAAGGCATTATCCCATTGAAATAGTTGAGCAATGAAGGCTCCTATGAGGACTATATCATCATTTATGATGTTGAATTTGGTAAATGAGTTAGAGACATTATTTGTGGAATTGAATGTATGTGAATGGATATACATAGCGTTAGAGTCCCAATGTCGACTAATGATAGTCCTGCTGGCTTGAGGTTAAAGTCCCTTGCCTAATGAAATTTCTTATGGCTAAAATCACTTGCCTAATCAGATCTCATAAGGTCAAAGTACCTCACCAAATGAATTGTCTTGTGGTTACGGTCCCCTATATAATATGACATGAGGTAAGAGTCCCTTCCCGACTGTGTGAGCATTTGGTTAGAGTCCCTTACTAGAATGAATGTGTGTGAGTGGTTAGTTTCCCTCACTTATGTGAATATGTGTGAGTGGTTAGAGTCCCTCACTAATATGGATGTGTGTGTTGTTAGAGTCCCTTGCTTGATTAAATGTGAATATGATTAAATTCCTATGCCTATCGAGAAATTCTTGAATATGTAAGTGTGGAAGGATGGAGTCCTCCTTTGTATGTATGATGAATGAGTGCTTCCAAAGTGTTGATAAGACTTTTGCCCTTGATTAGCATGTGATACGTATATGTGTGTGGATAAGGTTATGAATATAATTGAATATGATAGAGTGACTTGATGTTGAATGATGCTGCTATTTTATCCTTATCCTTGAGTTACATGCTAGTATTCTAACCACTAATTAACTCTTAGCACTATGTCCCTATGAGACATAGGGGCCGGAGTATCATCTTCTCTTCCTTTGCAGTGAATAGACGATCGAAGCAGTTTGTGTATTATCTTATGAGTGGTGATCTTTCTTTTTTTGGAAGATATTCATCCTTGGCCACCTATCTTTATACTTAGTTTATCTTTCGCTTGGTTTTGGTATTATCGGGGGCTTTTTATGATGTATGCATTTCTAAACTTCAGTTTTATATCGGTATTGGGGATGACTGTGGAATTGGGTATATTGGTTAGTTGATGAACCTAATGATATTGTTAGACATTGGTTTTGATGGTTTATTGGGGAGACCTTCGATTTATGTTGGCTTGCGCTGCCCATATGCCATGGCTCAGTTTTGGGGCGTGTCATGTCCACACTAAACTTTAACCACTCTAATCTCTCTTTGGTTCTACCACTTAACATCCTTGGCCAATATAGAAACTAGATTCTCTACGAAGGTGAACCTCTCATCTAACTAAACCAAGCCCCATTAAAGCTCATATAACTCATCATGAATATAATGCTGCTATAAAGAGACATGGAAAACATGATAGATAGCTGCAGAATCTTCGAGCAAGGTCAACTCATAAGCTACCTCAATATTATTCCAAAGTATCTAAAATGTCTCAATACACTAGGAACAAAGCTTGCCCAGTTCACAACCTCATCATGACCTTCATGGGTGATACTCGAAAGAAAACCAGTTACTAAATCCAAACCTCATAGCATAAAGTCTATGATTATCATAACTCTTATCCCTACTCTACGCAACCCTAAACTAATCTTGAATCATCCAAACCCAATACAACAACTCCCGAGGTAAGACCATACCACGGGGCCTAATATTAGAGGCCTCAAACCAACCTATTAAGGATCAAAAATTCCTATCATATAATTCCTCAAACTGTGCCATCTCAATACTTAAATGGTAGTTATTATTATACAAAACTCTTCTAAGACTAAGTGTTACTAACAATGACCTCCAAAGTCCATAACATATGCACGGAGCATATCATTAAGAACTTTAATAGTCCACTTTTACTGCCCATCTATCTAAGGGTGAAAAGTGGTGCTAAGGACCAACTGAGTACCCAAATCCTCCTAAAAAGTCCTCTAGAAGTTAGAAGTGAGCACTAAGCATCTATCTAAGATATTAAGAATTGGTAACTTATGCATGCAAACATTCTCAACAACTTGGATATAGGAAAACCTCGTCACTAAACAACATCTGAATAGGGAGAAAATGAGTCCCTTTGGTCATCTAATCTATAATGAACTAAATGCCATTGAAACTGTGAGAAGTGGGAGACAAACAACTCATGAAGTACATAGTGATTTATTCCTGCTTTGACTTTAGAATGGGTAATATCTGAATTAGGAAACCATGTCTTCGAAGCTCGGACTTTATCTACTGAAAACATAGATAGTGAGCTATAAAGTTTTCTATATCTCTATTCATACAAAACCATTGATAATGTTACCTCAAACATGTAACATTTCAAAAGTTAATAAATATTCTTAGTGGGTTACTATGTGTTTAAGGTCATGAGAAGTTCCTAACCTATAGTTCAATAGAAAACTCGTCTTTTGGCTAAGATCTACCCTGAGATTATCTTTGAGTCAGTGTAAAATTATCATATAACCTTGAATTTAAAGTCTTTTGCAGAAAAAAACCCACCAACTATAAGAGCTCTTAATTTTCTTTTCAACATAACCAATTTTACCTAAATCCAATATTAGGATAAAAGTTATGCTCATTTTACCTAAGGGTGTTTGCCTTCCAAAGATTGATGACCTGAGTTAACGAGCCATTTACTAGTTGATGATCCATTAACTGAAGTCATCAACCTTAACAAGTAAGGATAAAAAATAGCTAGAGATTGATGACTTGAGTTGACGATCCATTTATAGGTTGATGGGCAATCACACAAGAAATTTCTGCAATTGTTTTAGTTTCCTAATAGGAAGTTTGGTCCTTTCCTTGCCTCAAAATCTTCTTCCATGAATTAAATTGCTGGATAAACATTATTTACTTAGCATTTTGAAAGTTTTCATAGCTCTTTGTCCTCTCCACTCTCAAGCGAAAAAGAAAGTATGGTTTCTTCTCAAAAGTTTAATTTTAAAGGCTCCAAACTAAAGTTTGTAGTAAAGATATCTATAGGTTTAGGTATGTGGGGTTTGAACAAGGGTTTCCTTTCATCCTTGTTCCCAAGGACATCATTTTAAAAAGTGATTTTACAAATTTGATAAATAGGGTTTGTACCTACTTTACATAATTTTAAACTATTATGCTACTTTATAAATTGAATTGCATATTATCACAAAAATTCATGGTTACCTGTGATTTTACTCACATAGTTAGTTTTACAAATTTAATTTTAACATTCTTGTCATAAAATCTAATTAACTTGATAAATTAAATTAGATTAGCATGATTTACTTTGTTTACAAGAAATTTAGACTTATGATTTCAGATATGACATAAAGTTCACGTATGTACTAATGGATATAAATTAGAAATAGAGGCATAATTAGTTTTAAAACTTATAAACCCTTATGCTTATTTTATGGTGATTTTATATATGTTATAAGTAGTGGTATGGTTTTCAGAGTGTTCTTTGAAACCATAAGCCATTGTAGGTAGGTTATTTTGTTTCCCTCAAGTTCACCTATGAGTGATCACACAAAAATCATGGTTTTATACCTTGGTACAGTATATTGTAGCCTTTCGGTGATGCATATATTGGATACCATGTTGCTCATGTGGTTTATGTCAGTTATGATATTCTCCAACAAAAATAATGATCTTACAAACTAAGTGTAATGACTACCTACTTTTTTACATCTTCCTTTACTATATTATGCATATGGATATATATACTTTTAGTCCTGCTCATATGATATGGTGTGTTTATTTACACTTAACGTGGATGTTTTCGTCTCATGATTCATATTAGTTTTACTTATTGCATTTGCCCCTATATTGTAGTATATTTCAGAAGTACCGACCATATACTCATTATTCTCAACATTAAATAATTTAGGTTATGGCGTTCATCCTCAGCATCATGATTAACTTCTATTAAATTTGTCTACTCTGGTTATTTTATGATTCCTAATTTCTGAGGACTTAGTTACATTTGTTTTAGCAGCTTAGTTATGGTTACCTTCATACTTGGGATTTTTAGGTCATCTAGGGTCTGTCCCAGTGGCTCTTCAATATGTTTAGAGGCTTTTCTAAAATTTATAGTGGCTTTATAATATTCATATATTTTAAATGATGTATAATATTCTTGGACCTATTAGGATTGTTTTATCTAGTTTAATTTAAACTTTTAAATTTACCTATTTTTCTCATGTTTTAATTAAGTTTACAATAATTAAACTGCATATAGATGCCATAGCATATCTTTAGAAATACTTGAAGTTTTGAGAATCGTGTGACATAAAAGAGGTAGTGGCTTGTTACAAAATTTGCATTAGAACATAAGGTTTAAAGAGTCCCTGGTTGTCTGACAAGCTGCATTATGTAGATTCTTATTCATGAGTGAAAAATATGCCCCAATTATAAGTAATAGGCTATAAGATTTTATTAGGAGTCTTTCCTTTTTTCATTCTCTTTATCATTTTTTAAAGTTTAACTCTATATACATTATAACTCGTGCTTTTCACATGATAAAAAATACCTCCATATAGAGCTATGTTTGCAAAAATAGGAGACGACCAACCCTACCACCAAAAATTATGGAACCTCTAATTGAGAATTTTCCCATGTTGATTTTTGGTCTGCCTTTCAGATGTTGGCTTAGGCTATGACATAGGTTAATCGGCTAATAGTGGACTCGATATAGTAGATCAGTAATTTAGCTGCCACAAGAGTTCATAATTTATGAGGATGAATCCTTCCTAATTATTTTGTCAAAATGTAAATAAGGATCCTTAGTTCATTATTGATGGGTTTAAAAGGATTACTGTAATGACCTACCTGGTCATTTTCCCTATTCCTGCTAATTTTCGCTATTAGAAATTTTCCATAGCTACACCAATTCAATTATGACTTGATGGAGCTGATAGTTTAGTTACCTAGTTGTTCATTTGGTTTTAGAACTATTTTCTCTTTTTGAAGTCTTTGTTGGTTCCCAATGGCCATCAAGCAAAACATTCAACAAAATGATTTCAGATGGAAATTATGACTTCGTCAGCATGTTTGGAATGTCAAAATATATATTTATGTATACTTCATTTGTTCATATGAGACTCTGAATGCATCTTGAGGCTTTGGCCAAATCTCGTAATCAAATTCCAAGCTTTAGTTGTTGCTAATTAAAGAGAGATACCGCAATCGCGGTAGGTGTGGTGCAAATGCATGAGCCATGATGTTGGCCTATCTCATGTGTGCAATCGCTCTTCTCAAGGCCCAGGAAAGGCCTATTTAAATGTTGTCTTGACAGATATTTTGGCCATTTGTGCCTTTCTTTTGAGCTCTAAAACCTTAATAGAGTGTAAAATCCTTAAAATGACTCTTGTGGGTAGATTGGGAGCTTAAATACCTTGTGTAATCGTGATTTTCTTTGACTCTAAGGTAAGATTCCTTCAATTTTAATGTTGATTTCTTAATTTTTAGATCCAAAACCCTAATGGATTGAGGTTTAATTTTAGCCCCAAATATGATTATTTGTAATAAATTTCTTTAGGGCTTTAACTCCCTAATGGTATTTGAACAATGGGTTGGTCTTGGAAGCTCATTTTCTATATATGGGACCCACTTGAGGGTTTTTGGTATCATTTTGGACCCATGGCACAATAGTATGATATGGATGTCGTTATTATTGTACTAATGCTTAGATTACGTTGTTGGTATCTTTGCATGTGGAAGAAGCTTCAAGAAAAGGGAAAGCAAAGGAAGTAGGTTTGTGAGAAATTTGGAGTAAAGATAGGTTAGGCTTACTTATGGTTAGATTAAGCTTCATTGTAGCATAATTATGATATCTTGATAAGATTGGGAAGGGCTTTAGATATTGAATTTATAGTTGGTAATTGTTAGGACAAGTTGAATCACTTAGGCTATTGAACTTGTAAAGTGTGATGCTTGACCTATTGCCTATAACATTGGTTAGTTGGACTTGTAATTTGATGAATAGCATTATAATACTTTAGTTGCTCTAGTACATGAGAGTGACCTTGTTCACACACCTTTAGAGTATGTTGACCTAGGTTTTCTTAGTTATGGAATGGATAGAGCTTCGGATAACTTAGGAATAATACTTGAAAAAGATTTTTCCAGTATATCTAGTGAGGATTGGTAAGACCTTAAGGCATGATTTAGATAACTTATCCTAATTTTGAGGTAGAAGTTAGTCTTGTGGAAGAGAACTTTGGAAATTATTAGAAGTGGAACTTTACCCGCATTATGCTTGAACTATGTTACTTGTTTATTGACCTTAATAATTGATGAATACCTAGATTATTCCTTAAGTAATATGATGTCTAAACCTGTTTGACTGTTTATGCATGTGATCATGTTATCAATATTGGTATAGTGTGTATACTTGATTAATTATCTTGTTGTCATGATATGGATATCCTTGGAAAGTCTTATGAATTGAATCCATGGTTAAGCTACCTATTATCTTATTGATTAGTTCATTATGTCAACCTCTAATTATTCTACCACTCCTGTTGTGATTCAAGCCTAATGACAAAGTTAATGTTTGTGTGAAAGAATCTCCTTGTGATAGATTGTGAACCACGCGGGTAAAAGAGGCATATAGAGAGCATACCCATGACTTATAATTGAATTTCTAATAATTGTGTTAACTTTGGAAAATGGTAATTTCATATATCATTTAGATATATATGTCTATACATCTACTCTTATGATGTAGCGATGATTAATGGTAAGGTACAATGGTATTTGTTTCCTTAAATCTCATATACTTTATTGTTGTGGGCTTGTACTTGTTATTAATTTGACTACATATTTATATGTTTATTGTTGCCATGGTGGTTATTGATAATGTGATGATTCTCGGTGAATATAGAGGATATACTAATATTATTATGATTCATGGTGAATCCAGAGGATATATTAATGTTATGATGATGCCCGGGGAATTCGATATATTAATGTAATGATGATACACGGTGAATCCAGAATAGGTATTGATGTTATGATGATGCCCGGTGAATCCGGAGGATGTATTGATGTTATGATGATGGCCGGTGAATCTGAAGGATACCTTAATGTTATGATTATGCTCGGTGAATTCGGAGGGTATATTGAAATTTTGGTGGCACCTTGTATGGTAAGATATCAGAATATATAGATATATGTATAGTTAGGCAGTGTATGACTAAACTCGTTTATGCACTTGAGACATGATGTTTTCCTTGGGAAGTTGTTTATCATTCTCTACCATCAATCACTAGTTAAGAGGTGTGGCTCTTGTAAATAATAAATAGGAACTAAAAGTAGATTATGCCGATTATTGAGTAAAGCGTAAATAATAAATGTAATAATATGTAGAACTAAGGACCCACCAAGTGAATACATTTGACTTGAATAAATGGTTGTGTTATGGAATTTCACCTCTAAATTGTCTTGTGTGATAATTGGTTATCTCTAATAAGTGGTCATATTACTTGTAGGATAGAAGCCTAGAAAAACTAGTTGGTGAACCTTTTATAGTTAAAATATGGTAACTAGTAATTAGGGTTGTAACATGGCTAATGATGATAATACACTTAGCATTATATGATGATTAGTTAAATTGATATATAGTAGGTATGCCATTGGTGGCTTAAGTGATGACTTAGATAATTATGGTGCTAACTAGAAAATGGTTGCTAACTAGAAAATGGCTTTGACTGAATTGATAGATGATTGTGTTGGTGACTTGTATCTTTTCCTGATATATTGACTAGTAAACTAGTACCTTAAAAATAAATGGGGGTTAGTTAATATAGACTAAATATGGAGGGTATTGATGAGTTAGAGATCTAAATGACTATATTATTGTGTTATGATTGCATTAGTTTTGTTGTGTCGAATTGTGGTAGTAATGATGATTGTGGATCTCGGTAAGAGTCTATGGAGGAAATGTGGAAACTACAACTTTGATATTTTTTTGGGTATTTGTGTCTTGATACGTTGAGTTGATCTTTTGGTCTACTCTCAGGTGGTATGGGATGACGTGATGAGTTCCTTGCTTTATCTTCTTTTGGATGTACTTCCCGATGATATGGGACATCATGGTGAGTTCTTTTACTTTATAATCCAATGATTGTATGCGTGTTTAACTTGGTATTTACGTGATTAATTATTGCATATACATTTCTTTATGCTTCTAAATTGATTACTCATTTTATACGACGATTGTCGTATGTGTTGATATGAGAGATGGTACTATAATTCTAGTAATTTAGTTATTTTATATGGTGGTATTGGAGAAGATTCAGGTTCGATTCTATACTTTGACTTTTAGTTAATGTTGTACTTTATATCATTTTTACATCAAAATTTAGCTCAGTCGGTCGATAATGCCTACTGAGTACCCATGGTTTGGTACTCATACTACACATCAGTACCTTTTTGGTGTAGACCTGAGTACTAGTTTCCACCACTAACTTAAGATCGTACTGTGTTGATCTTACGGAGACAAGGTGAGCTCTTGGAGATTGAGTCTCCCTTTTTCCCTTCAACATTTATTTTGTCCTTTGTGTTTGAGATAAATGTATAAAACTATTTAAGAAAATATAGACTTTACGATATTATTCCTATTTTCAAACTTAGATGCTCTTCTATTGGTATTACTAGGTCTTGGAAATTGGTATCTATAGTCGTTTGTTGTTGCTATTGTGTTCAATTATTGTAGCCCTTGTCCGACATTTCTACTAGGGTAACTAATTTCCTTAGCTTCAAGTTACGGTGTCTTCTTACCTGCTGGTAGGTTTTAGAAGGTGCCATCATGACTCAAAAGTCAGGTTGTGAAAAATTGGTAATAGAGCCTAGGTTTCAAGAGTATTATTAGTACTATATCATATGCATAATAGAGTCCTGCAGATCAGAACGTTGACGTCTATTTTCTATCTTCGGGAGTCTATGGGACATTGTTACGAGTCCTTAACTCCTTTCACTTATATCATGCTAAGAGACTGAGTTGGTTTGTAGGAGATTCTCTTTACTTTACACTTTTGTAGATGCCCAGACACGTGGTGCAGCTTTGCATGATAAGGGTCCCGCAACCCGGTCTCGTGATGTGTCCCCAGTTAGGGATCAGGATAGACCTCCACAAAACATAATTCCTACACCTAAGCTAGACGTTCCTCCACCACAACTAGTGGTGGGCTAGGGATCAGCTAAGGATCCACCAGGTTTCATTCCTTTTTCATTGCTTAGAGATGCTTTGGTTCTGCTGTTAGGTATTATTGATGGTTTGCAAACTACTAGAAAAAAGTATAGCCTACAGCCACAACTTCTAGAGTTGAAATTCCTCCTATTCCAGCAGTTGTTCATCTGATGGTCACTCAGCCTGTTTTGACCCAACCTTGTATGTAAGCTTAAGAGTAAAAGAGTCTAGGTAGATTCTTGAGGTTGGATCCATCTAGGTTTTCTGGTGCTCTTGAAGATGATGCGTTTGAGTTTTTGACTACTTGTGAGGATAGGCTTCGTGGATTAGTCCTTGTTGATACTCGTGGTGTGTACTACACAAAATTTCAATTGGACTTGTCTGCTAGACACTAGTGGAGAGGTTTCATGAGTTCTAGGCCATTGGGATCTTCCTTCCTTTCATGGGCTCAGTTCTCTAAGATGTTCTTGGAAAAGTATATGTTGCACAACCTTAGAGATCATTTAAGAGATCAGTTCACTAAATTTGAGCAAGATTTTTTTTAATCGCTAAGTATAGGCTTATTTCCAGAAGTTGGCCATAGATGCGGCTTCTATCTCGGATACTGAGTGTGAGAGAGTTTGCATCTTTGTGAGAGGATTGAGACTTCCTATTCAAATGGCTACTCAGAGATTAGTTGATGTGGGTAGGACTTTTGTTGAGGGTTTTGATCATTCTAGAGTGATAAAGAACATGCATTTTGAGGGTCATGATAAGAGGCCCAAGTATTAAGGTAGATTTAGTGGGAGCCTTAGTAGTTCCCATTTAGAAGGCGGTACTCCTTATGTTAGGCATCCTCCACGTCCATCTTTTCAGTCTCAAAGTCAGACTAGTTGACCAGTTTAGGCAGCTCTTCAGACCGCTAATGAAGTTCTGTTTAGTACCAGTGGTCGCCTTAGTAAGGGAAATGATCAATATTCATAGGTTCATCTGTAGGACATGGTAGGTATGTTTGTTATGCCGATTCGTCCGGATCGATTTGTTCTAGTTCTGTTCATGATTCTTGTTTTACTTGTGGAACTCCCAGACATTTCTCGAGAGATTCCATAGTCTTGGGGTGATGGTTATTTTAGCCAAGGATGCTACTCCTATTATGACAGTTTATCCCTTAGGTAAAGGTGGTTCGCGAGCTCGTAAGGGTGGTTACCAGGGTGCTCGAGGAGGTCCTCAGGCAGGCAGGATAGGAGGTTTGTCAGAAGCCTAGCCAGTTGGTAGGCATGATCATTTATATGTAGTAGTTATGTGACCTGAGGCTAATGCATTGGATGTTGTAGTTATAGGTACAATTTTGGTGTTCCGCAAGTTGACTCTTGTTTTATTTTATCCCGGATCCACTTATTCATATTATACATGCTTATTATGCACCATGTTAGACTTGACTAGTGATTTGTTGTAACGCCCCGAATCTGGTACTCGAAACGCTACACGATGCTCATAACACCGAAGGACTACAAGCTAACCCAAGACTGATATTTGTACCTGAACACTGCATAATATACTATGTAAATGGGGAAATAAAGGTTGTAAGGCCGTAAGGTTCAAAGCTGAGACACAATATCTAATAAAATATAACATCTATGTGGGGTATGAAATCCCCAAAACAAACTAATAAACTGACTGAACATGAGAGTCTGAAAATCCTGTAACTATCTAAATAAGGAGTTGATGGGACATGTCCCCAACTAACTCCAACTACTTAAAAAAACTAAGTACTAAAATGATAAGATAATTCTTATGTCCTCGAAGAATGAGACTCACTGCTGATTCTAACTACTGAGTACTGGAATGCTACTAATGGTCTTGAGCTCGTGCTTTTGAACCTATGGTATAAAAAACTATAATGCAAATGCATCAGTACGATTGAATGTACTAGTATGCATGTGAGGTAGGATGAATGCAAAGGGTTCACATGTGTGAACTATACTAATTGACTAAACAACATGAATGTGAGAATCAATACGTGAATACATAATAACTGCAATTGAGTTCGTGATAACATGATTACTGAATCTGAATACTGATTACATGAGATAATGATAACCGTATAACTAAAATAATAAGTACTGAGCGACTGTATCGCACAGTCGAGTTTCTGATGGAACTAGCTGAGTTTTATTTTATTCTGAGGTTACTGCATCTGATAGTCCTAAATTCTGTAGAACTATCTGAGTTTTATTACTGCGACTGAATACCTGTATCTAACAGTCCTGATCTATAACTGAAACTATGGTAAGTAGTTATCTAACCGACATGCCCCATATAATGCTATATAATTGTTCTGGGGTCTAACTGTAACCCCAATTGGAAGGTTTTCAATACTGCGCCAATGGTAAGGACAAGCTGTGCGTGACCCTCATTGGACAGAGTCCCCAAAAGAGAATGGTGGGACCCTCATCTGACAGTGTTTACCTACCTCAACAACCCTCATCTGACAGTATTGATGTCTCAACTTATATTAGCTATATAGTTTTGGAATGCAAGGATGACTTCTAAGAATCACACCCTCATATGACAGTATGTGCTCCCATCCTTGGGTTCACTCGGTGCTAATTCCTACTCCCATCTGAATAGACAATGAACATGGATTATTGAACTGAACTGCACTGAATTAACTGAGTTTTCGTTGACTGATGGAATAGTACTGAGATTACAGTATTACTGAGTTTCCTAAATCACATCACTGACTGAGTTCTATGGATCATTGCTTGACTGAGGATATATTGAAAATATGATACTAACTCTGGGCACACATCTATATTTTTTGGGTACAAGTACCCCCAGGAATCGATGGGAAGAAACTAACAAAGCATGACTTTCTTGAATACATGACCAATATCACAATCCATAATACAATAAGTTAGAGATTTCATGCAGTACAAGTTCTAAAGCACCATAATGGCTACACATATATCGATACTTCATTGACTCAGACATTTCATCATACACTTGACATGTATAAACTTGTACATGAATGGAGATTTCATAATATTACACTAGTATGGCACTTTTCCTTCACATAGGCATTTAGTTAAACACATGGGGAGTATGCTTTGGTTATACCATCATCAATACATGTAATAATCATGGATACATCAATCAATTTGTAAATTGAAGGGGGTTTATCATGATTATGATGCAAATCTTCATATACTAGGGTCAATCATTGGAATATGTAATTTAAAACATGAATCAAAATCCCACAACAACATGAACATGAAGTTCAATTCAATTTAAATCATAAAAATTCATCAATATAAAAATCTTGGATTTCGAAAAGAGATTCTTGAGCTTCATGGGTGAAAGAGACCTATGAATCTCCGCATGACATAACTTGATACTTGATTTTGGAAGATTGATGGAAAAATCCTTGAGATTTAGATCTTGAATTGAAAACCCCTCTTGTTTTTCTTGATAGAATTTGAGAGAAAATATGTATTTTTGTGAAATGGAGGCTGAGTATAGTGTTAATGGATCTTCGGGTTGAAGGGGAAATACCAAAATACCCCTCCAAAATTGTTTGGAAAATGCTGAATTCTATGGCTGACGACATTGGGCCGATGTCATCACATATGTGATAAGCCATCAGCTCATGTCGTCACTTAATGCTGAAATTTATGACTTTCTTCCTAAGGATGAAGACATTATCTGATAAGTCGTCAGATGTGTGATAAGCTGTCAGCTCATGTCGTCACTTAGTTGCCAAGCTAACATGCTGGAGTAAAATGGGTATGACTTTTTGCTCCGAAATCAAATTTGGCCAAAATTGGTATCGTTGGGAAGCTAATTCAGTTATCTATCTTTTGGTGGGTCATGAGATCAAAAGTCAGAGTATAATGAGAGATAGTCTCATTCAAATTTAACTATACCAATATCCTTTCCAAGAATTCAATCGGTAAGGAATGTTTTCATTCGCCAAAATGCTAGGACGTATTTGAGACCTTAATTGACATCAAACTTGATCATGAAACTACCAAATAAACATGACGTACTATGCATAAACTTGAAATATAGAGCTAATATCGATTTGTATTTCTTGGGGTATTACAATATATCTCCCTTAGGAACATTCGTTCTCGAATGAGACTAATTAGAGTGACAGAAATGATAACTGAAAGTACATACTGGACATGCACAACTAAAGAATGATTTCATGACTAACATGACTAATAAGATAGTTTTATGATATTGTAAATGTATATCTGATGCATGAATACATGACTGAGCTGACCCATGAATCCATGCCTAAATATGTAATGGTACTTGGTACCATGTTTATAATGCAAATCGGAATATGAAACTAAATAAGCTTAAGAAAAATTATTAACTTGAGCTAAGTCTGAGTTTGTGGAGAAAAGGTGAGGGTACTTGGTTCGCATGTCTGCTTCTACTTCCCAAGTAGCTCCCTCAACGGATTGATTCCACCAAAGAACTTTAACATAAGGGATTTCTTTGTTCCTTAGTCTATGAATCTGGTAGTCAAGGATTTCAACTAGAACTTCTTCATGAGAGAGACTGTTCTGAACATCTATGGTCTGAATAGGGACTACATCTGCTGGGTCACCTATGCACTTCTTGAGCAAAGAGACATGAAAGACTCGGTGAACTGAGGCTAGATCTGAAGGCAATGCGAGCTCATAAACTAATTTGCTGAAGCGACTGAGAATTTTGACGGGACTTATATATCTAGGATTAAGCTCTCCCTTCTTTCCAAATCTTTTCAGTCCCTTCATGGGAGAGATCTTTAGATAGACAAAGTCACCAATTTCAAACTCGAGATCTTTTCTGCATACATTTGCATAAGACTTTTGTCGTCTTTGAGCAGCCCGAAGTCTCTCTATGATCCACTAAAATTTTTCTAGGACATCGAATATGAAGTTAGGCCCTATGACTGAGGCCTCACTAACTTTGAACCAACTGAATGGAGATCTGTATCTCCTACCATAGAGAGCTTTGAATGGAGCCATCTGAATACTGGAATGATAGCTATTGTTGAATGCAAACTCAATCAAAGGCAAGTGGTCATCCTAATTTTCCTTGAAATTAATTGTATACGCCCTTAGCATATCCTCCAAGGCCTGAATGATCCTTTTTGCTTAACCATTTGTCTGGGGATGAAAGGCTGTATTGAGAAGAATTTGGGTACCATGACCATTTTGGAACACTTTCTAGAAGTGAGAGGTGAACTGGGTACCTCTGTTTGAAATAATGGACAACAGAATACCGTGTAATCTGACCAACACCCTTATATAGAGTTTGTCTTAATCCTCAGCTGAATAAGTGGTATAAACTGGAAGAAAATGAGTTGATTTGGTCATCTTATCTATAATGACCCAAACTGAATCATGTTGACGTCAAGTACGTGGTAAACACATCACAAAGTCCAGGTTCACTTTTTCCCATTTCCAGGTGCGAATATTAAACTCTGGCATGGGATCACTAGGCTTCTGATGCTCTATCTTAACCTGCTGACATGTAGAGCACTTAGCCACAAACTATGCAACAGCTCTTTTCATCCCACTCCATGAATAGATCTCCCGTAAGTCACGGTACACCTTTGTGGCCCCTGGATAAATAGAGTAGCGCACACCATGTGCTTCTTCAAGAATTCACTGCTTCAAGTCATCTACACCTAGATCATTAAGACAAACCTAACAACGCAGAATACCATCTCCCCTCGGAGAAAACCTCAAACTTTTGATCCTTGACCGACTCTTTCAACTTGACTAGACTGTGATCCCTATCTTGCTTTTCTTTCAGCTCAAAAACAATAGATGATTTTGAACTACTCTGAACCCATACATTGCCCTCCTCTGTATTGAATAAGGGAACACCTAGTCTTGAAAGCTGATGGACTTCCTGAGCTAGCTTTTTCTTACAGTCCTGGACATGAGCAACACTACCCATAGACCATCTACTGAGAGCGTCGGCCACTATATAGGCCTTGGCCGGATGATAAAGGACACTCATGTCATATTATTTCAAGATCTCTAACCACCTTCTCTGTCGAAGGTTAAGATCTTTTTGAGAGAATACGTACAGAAGGTTCTTATGGTCTGTGAACACATCTATATGAACACTGTATAGATAATGCCTTCAAATCTTTAAGGCAAATACTACAGCTTCTAACTCAAGATTATGAGTTGGATAATTCTTTTCATGGTGTTTAAGCTATCTCGACGCATAGGATATGACCTTACAATGTTGCATAAGGACACAACCCAAACCTATTCTTGATGCATCACAATATACTATGAACCCATCTGAAAAAGCTAGGGCTGGAGCTAAGGTGAGTTGAGTCTTCAGCTCCTAAAAACTCCTCTTGCAAGGATCTTACGATTAAAACTGGACCTTCTTCTAAGTTAATCTGGACATAGGGGATGCAATATAAGAAAAATACTTCAACAAACCATCTAAAATAGACAGCCAAACCTAAGAAACTCCTTATATCTGATGGAGATACAGGGCGAGGCCAGTTTTTTACCACTTTGATCTTTTAAGGATTAACCCTAATGCCATTACCATAAATTATATGACCAAGGAATGCTATTAAACTTATCCAAAACTCACACTTACTGAATTTGGTGAACAGCTAATGATCTCTGAGAGTCTAAAGTACAATTTTGAGATGGTCTGCATGATCACACTCACTGTAGGAATAGACCAAAATATCATCTATGAAGACTATGATGAACATTTCCAAGTACTTCTTGAACACCCAGTTTATCAAGTCCATGAAAGCTACTGGGGCATTAGTAAGACCAATGGACCTGACTAGGAATTCAAAGTGACCATACGAATTTCGGAAAGCTATTTTTAGAATGCCACATTCCCTGACTCTGAACTGATGATAGCCTGATCTGAGGTCTATCTTAAAGAAATAGTTGGCACCATGAAGTTGGTAAAACAAGTCGTCAATATGGGGAAGTAGATACTAGTTCTTGACCATGACTTTATTAAGTTGTCGGTAATCAATGCATATTCTGAGAGAACCATCTTTCTTATAAACGAATAAGACTGGTGTTCCCCATGAGGACACACTGGGCCTGATGAACCCCTTATCTAAGAGATCCTTCAACTCCTCTTTCAATTCTCTGAGTTTTGCTGGTGCCATTCTTTATAGCAGAATAGATATAGGTTGAGTATCTGGAAGAAGATCAATGCCAAAGTCTATTTCCCTTTTGGGAGGAATTCTAGGAAGATCTTCTAGAAATACATCTAAATATTTATTCACGACTGGGACTGAATCAAGTCTGGGAGTTTCAGAACTAGTGTCCTTAACTCGAACAAGATGGTAGACACATACTTTAGACATTATTTTTCTTGCCCGAAGGTAGGAAATAAGTTGACCTCTGAATGCTAAATTACTACCCCTTAACTCTAGGACGGGTCCATTCAGAAACTGGAACAGGAAACTTCTATTTCTGCAGTCGACTGTGGCATAGAAGGAGTGAAGCCAATCAATGCCGAGAATGTAACACCCTAAATTTTGGGCTAGAATAAAAACCATGATTTTGATGCGTTGATAATCTCGAAGCCTTAAATCCTATGCCAATATGGCATGTTAATTATTTGCATAGTATGTGAATCCATTCAAGCTTGAATTTAGATCATAGAGATCCTTCAAGTCAAGGATGAGTTGAAACTATTTTGATCGGTTAAGTTTTAGTGCATGTTGTAATTTGTGTTAGCTTCCATCAACCATAACTCTTTGTATATGTCAAATTAGAGAGCCTACTATGTGTCCAATGATAGGTCTTCGAGTTAGCTTTCCAACGATACCAATTTTGCTAAAATCCAGCACCCGAGTAAGAAATTATAGCCTTTCAAAGTAGTAGGCAGCGCCTATTTAAACATAGGCGATAGCATAGGCAGTGCCTATGTAAATGTTTCAAGTGACTTAAACACTCTGTTTTTGGGGAACAATGGTCCTTTCCACCCTTACTTAGCCTTAAACACGAAATTCAGTTCCCAAAGACCCCAAAATATAGCTTTTTTCATCAAAATTGTTTAAGAACTCTCTCTAGGGTTTCAAAATAAAAACCCAAGTAGTTCAAGATTCAACCATGAGTTTTCAAAACAAATTGAAGATTTGGAATCTCCGCAACGTAGGCTTCAAGAAGTACCTATCATATTCGCATATAGAGGTACGTGGGGTTATCCAAAAATCTCATGGGTCTTTAAATTCATATTTTACAAATAGGGGTTTTGAAACTAAAAATATAATTATGTTTTGAACATTTCTGTAATATTGAATTTGGTCCTTAGGCCTAATTCCGAACGACTTGACATGTTACATATGTATATGCGTGTGATTTGAAAAGGTGATATTTTTAGAGCATGAATTATATGAAATCCCTCTCTTGGTGTGAATTTTTTTTGAATGTGCATATGATGTAAATTGTTATGAAAATATCTTGAAGAGTATGACATGAAATGTTTTGAGAATTAATGTGATTTTGACTTGAAAACAAGAAGGTTATTCATGTTGAATACAATGGTTGAATGAGAAGAATGATGTGATATTGATGGCTTGCAAGTCAGGTATGACGATATCCAACAGAGTATGACATGTGATTGATTTGAACAAAATTTGAATGCATTGATTTTACGTGAGATAGGTGCATGCCCATAGAAGGTGTTTGAGTGTAAGGGCTCATCGCTGGAAACCATATTTGCCGACATGGGAATTTGGTACCAGGCTAAGTGATCTTGAGTACTTGACTTTATGTCATTCCCAAATTGGGTTTATAGGTAGGAGCCCGGGCTAAGTGATCTTGGGCACTACCATTGGGTCGAGACACCATGCTTCGTAGTCTTGTGTGTCTCTCCCTCACTTATACTCTAATCTTGGAGGCAAATGAGGATTGACAATTGGTGTAAATTATGTAGGGTATTCCACCTAGCTCAGTTGTATTTCATTGTTATTGAAAACAATTACATTATACCCATGTGTTTTCAAATGATTTGATATAAAACTTCTTTATAATGGCCCTCACCTATATTGTGTATAAATATTATACTTCTGTTTTGATTTCTCTGCGTACCAGTACTTTTGTATTGACCACCTTCCCTCCCAAGTTCGGAGGCACAATCTAGGGGTCCAGATAACTAGTAAATTTCTTCCGACAGATCGCAGAATCAAGTGGTGAGCCTTTTATATTTTGGAAGGCCTAACGTCTGCTATTTCATTTATCATTTATTCGTTTTGGGTCTGCTGGGGGTCTTGTCCCAGTTTTCAGATAGATATTGTTTCAGTCATGTAGTAGAGATTTTGCAGATGGTTTTAGAGTCATTGATTTAGATTATGGGACATTATTCCCCATTTTCGTTTTCATATGATTCTTGATCATGTTTCCGTTATATTATGTATCTTCCGCATTTCTTTTTTCATGAATTATGTGCATGATTATCAGATAGATAGGGGTGTTTTGAGCCTTTATGGTTTGGAACGCTCGTCACGGCCAGGGCCCCGATTCGGGTCATGACAGAGAATGATATCAAAATTAGTCATCTCTAATTTGACTAAGTCTGTTGAAGTGACTTTTTGAAATAACATATCCGAACAGTTCCTGTGTACCCGTCGGGCTATAATGGTTTTACCCACTAGGGTAGAGACTAAAAAGGGCTCTACTATAATTTCAGGACTGATTTCTAAATCGCACACTAAATAAAGAGTAACAAAAGACAAGAAAGCACCTGGATCTAGCAAAGCATAAACATACAAGTGAAAGATCTATAATGTACCATTAACAATATCAATAGAATTTTCCTGATCCTATTGGGACTGGAGAGCATAAATTCTGTTTGGGCATTGCCAACTAGTAGCACTGGAAGTGGCAGATTGCTGATTTGGGCGACCGAACTAAGCTAAGGAATGGTTTAAATGACCCTGATAACCTGACTGGGGACAATCTTTGACTCTATGGCCTGGCTTGCCACATCCAAAACAGACATAGCTGCCAGCTTTGCAAACACCCTTTTGGTTTTACCACAAGTCTAACAAAGTGGGTTAGTTTGGGAATTGATGACACTGCTCTGAGACTTAGAGCCTGGCGCCCTATCTCTATTGCTGTCCCTAAACTTAGACGTTGTAGAACTAATTGAAAAAAGGGCTGTAACTGATGACTTATGATGAAACTAAGAATGGTTTCCTCCTTCTGATTTGGACTGAGCAAAGTTGAAAATACATATCCTTGCTCTCTTATTCTGGTTCTCCGTCATCTTAATCTTTTGGTCCTATATCTGTGGATCATGTGTAATAAGCCTGTCTAAAGTCATGTCACTATTCAACATCGCAGACCTACACTCATTTACCACACAATCATTTGCCCCAGAAACAAACTTACTTATCTTGGCCCTACTGTATGCAACTACATGCGGGGCATACCTGGCTAATTGAGTAAACTTAAGAGAATACTCTTTCACCATCATGTTGCGCTGCCTGCGGTTGATAAATTCTAACATCTTAGTTTCTCTCCACTCTAAGGAAAAGAATCTCTCTAATAATGCGGTGACAAACTTCTCCCACTCTATAGGTCCTGCATCAACTGATCTTTTTTATTTCCACTGCTCGTATAAAGTGTGGGAAACATCCTGCAACTGATATGTAGCTAGATTAACATTCTTACTAGGAGTAACCCCCATGATGTCTATAATCTTCTGAACCTGATCGATGAATTCCTGAGGGTCCTCATCTGACTTAGACCTGAGAAAGGATGAAGGATTCATTCGGGTGAAGTCCTGAATCCTGTTTAAAGCTAAATTGGCCACTAGGTTGGTCGAAATGATAGCTGGTCATTCATCTGTACAGCAACTGACTGAGCAAGATTAGTGAATGTAGCTCTAAACTCTGCATGAGAAACATGTTCGCCCAAAGGATCTTTGTCCTAAGGGGGTTGCTGATTGTCGTTTCTTCTTTTAGGAGGCATGTTCTATAGAAGAAAGGGTGAAATGGATTAGACTGAGAGATTATCTTGAGATTATGCAAACTGGCATAACATGAATACTGAAAGAAGGGAAACTATTCCTAAAACATCTTATAGCTTTCTGCACATAAATGTGGTGCGCAACACACCCATAACGGACCACAAGCTAACCTATGACTGATATTTGTACCTGAACATTGCATAATATGCTGTGTAAATGTGGAAATAAAGGCTGTAAGGTCGTAGGGTTCAAAACTGAGATACAATATCTAATAAAATATAACATCTATGTGGGGTATGAAATACCCAAAATAAACTAATAAACTGACTGAATATAATAGTTTGAAAAGTATCTAACTGTCTGAATAAGGAGTTGATGGGACATATTCCAACTAACTCCAACTACTGAAATTAACTAAGTACAGAAATGATAATATAATGCTCATGTCCTTGAAGGATAAGGACTCACTGTTCACTCTGACAATCGAGTACTAGAATGCTACTGATGCTCTAGAGCTAATGCTTCTAAATCTATGGTATAAAACACCATAGCGCAAATACATCAGTACGATTGAATGTACTGTTATGCATGTGCGGTAGGCTGAATACAAAGTGTTCACATGCATGAACTATACTAACTGACTAAACAACATGAATGTAAGAATACATACGTGAATACATAATAACTATAAGTTAGTTAATGATAACATGATTACTAAATCTGAGTACTAATAACATGAGATACTAATAACCGTATAACTAAAATAACTAATACTGAGCGACTGTTTCTGATAGTCTAGTTCTGATGGAACTAGCTGAGTTCCATTCTCTTCTGAGGTGACTGTATTTGATAGGCCTAAATTCTATAGAACTATCTGAGTTCTATTATTGAGACTGAATGACCGTATCTGATAGTCCTGATCTGTAACTGAAATTGTGCGAAGTTGTTATCTAATTGACATACCCTATATAATGCAATATAGTTATGTTGGGGTCCAATCTATAACCCCAATTAGAAGGGTGTCAATACTATGTCACTAGTAAGGACAAGCTGTGGATGACCCTCATCTGACAATGTCCCTTAAAGAGAACGGCGGGACCCTCATCTGATAGTGTTTATCCACCTTAACAACCCTCATCTAACAGTTTTGATTTATCAACCTATGCTGGCTACATCATTCTGGAATACAAGGATCACTTCTAAGAATCACACCCGCATCTGACAGTATGCGTTCCCATCCTTGGGTTCACTTGGTGCTAATTCCTACTCCCATCTGAATAGACACTGAACATAGATTACTGAACTAAACTGGACTAAAATAACTGAGTTTCTGTTGACTAATGGAATAGTACTGAGATTACTATATTACTGAGCTTTCTTGAGTCACATCCCTGACAGAGTTCTATGGATCACGGCTTGACTGAGGATATTATGAAAACATGACACTAACTCTAGGTACACAACTATATTTTTTAGGTACAAGTACCCCCAGGACTTGATGGGAAGAAACTGACAAAGCATGACTTTCTTGAATACATAACCAATATCACAATCCATAATACAATAAGTTGGAGATTTCATGAAGTACAAGTTCTAAAGCACTACAATGGCTACACATATATCCATACTTCATTGCTAAGTTATTTCATGAAACACTAGACATGCATAAACTTGTACATGAATGGAGATTTTATATTATTACACTAGTATGGAACTTTTCCTTTACATAGGCACTTAGTCAAACACATGGGGAGCATGCTTTCGTTATACCATCATCAACACATCTAATAATCATGGATAAATCAATCAACTTGTAAATTGAAGGGGGTTTATCATGATTATTATGCAAATCATCATATACTAGGGTCAATCATTGGAATATGTAATTTAAGACATGAATCAAAACCCCACAACAACATTAACATCAATTTTAATTCAATATAAATCATAAACATTTATGAATACACAAATTTTTTATTTCGAAAAGAGATTCTTGAGCTTCATGGATAAAAGAGACCCATGAATCAACATATGACATACCTTGATACTTGATTTGGGAAAATTGATGGAAAAATCCTTGAGATTTGGATCTTAAATTGGAAATCTCTTTTCTTGTTCTTTAGAGAATTTTAGAGAAAAGAATGTATTTTGGTAAAATAGAGGCTGAATTCAGTATTTATGGAGGTTTTGGGTGAAGAAAAAATACCAAAATATCCCTTCAAAACCGTTTCGAAAATGCTAAATCTACGGTTGACGACATTGGGTTGATGTCGTCACATATGTGAAAAGCCATCAACTTATGTCATCAATTGATGCTGGAATTTATGACTTTCTTCCTAAGGCTGATGACATTAGCCGATAAGTCATCAGATATATGATATGCCATTAGCTCATGTCATTACTTAGTTGTCAGTCTAACATGCTGGACTAAAATGGGTATAACGTCTTGCTCCAATATTGGATTTAGGAAAAATTGGTATCGTTGGAATCTAATTAAATTATCTATCTATTGGTGGGTGATACACTCAAAAATTCATTGTATAATGGAAGATATGCTTGTTTAAAGTTGACTATACCAATATCTTTCCCAAGAATTCAATCGGTAAGGAATGTTTTGATTTGCCTAATAATTACGACGTATTTGAGACCTTAATTGACATCAAAATTTATCACGAAACTAACAAATAACCATGATGTACTATGCATAATCGTGAAATATGGCGCTAATATTGATTTTTATTTTTTGGGGTATTACATTTGTTATCTATGCCATTGCGTGTATCTACTCCCGGGGGTGATTCTTTAGTAGTGGATCGAGTATTTTGATCTTGTGTGGTGATAGTTAGTGATGTTGATACTTATGCTGATTTTATTATTCATGATATATTGTATTTCAATGTGATTCTTGGCATGGATAAGTTATCCCACTATTATACAGTCATGGATTATTTTTCCAAGATCGTTAACTTAGCTATTCCTGGCTTACCCCTAGTCATGTGGCAAGGAGAGATTAGCCAAGAGCTGACAGGGATTATTTCTTATATTTGTGCCAGAAGGCTTATATTGAAGGGTTTTGAGTCTTATCTCATTTATGTTTGTGATACTCATGTAGAGAGTATATCGCTTGACTCTATTCCTGTTGTGTGTGAATTTCTTGATATGTTTCCTTCCAATCTGCTTGGTATTCCCCGAATCGTGAGATTGAGTTTGTTGTTGACTATGAGCCTCGCACCTGACCTATTTCTATGGAACCTTTCCATATGGATCCTTCTGAGCTTAAAGAGCTAAACTTTCATCTCTATCACTTCTTGGTAAGGATTTCATTACACTGTGTGTGTCCCTGTAGGGAGCTACTTTTTTGTTTGTAAAGAAGAACGATGGTTTGATGCCAATATGCATTGATTATAGGTTGATTAATAAGGTCATAGTGAAGAACCATTGTCATATGCCTCATATTGATGATTTCTTCAATATCTTTAGGGCAAAGTTGTTTTTTCTAATATACATTTGAGGTTCTATTATCATCAATTGAGTATTTCGGATGAGGACATCCCAAAGACAACCTTCAGGACCCGTTATAGTTATTATGAGTTCTTGGTGATGTCATTTGGGTTGAAGACTAGATTCCTAGCCACATTTATAGACTTGATGAACCTTATGTTTATGCCCTATCTAGACTCTTTTATTATTGTGTTCATTGATAATATTCTTGTAAACTAAGAAGTGGTGAGGAGCATGTGCAACACTTTAGGATGGTGTTACGGACTTTGTGAGATCATTTACTTTTTGCCAAGTTCTTCAAGTTTGAGTTTTGGCTTTAGTAAATGTCATTTCTTGGACATGTGGTATCCAGGATGGGTATTATAATAGACACGGCTAAGATATATGCAATTTGTGATTGGGATCGAGCTACGTCTTCGACTGAGGTTCACAGTTTTATTTGTTTGGCTTATTATCATAGGCATTTTGTTGAGTGCTTTGCTACTACTTGAGCCCCTAAGACTAGATTGACTTAGAAGAAAGTTCCTTTTTTATGGGCCGAGGAGTGTGAGATGAGCTTTATAATGCTTAAGCATTACCTTACTTTAGATCTAATATTATCTCTTCCAATTAAAAGTTAGGGATTCACTATGTTTTGTGATGCTTCTAGACTTGGTCTTGGCTCTTTGTTGATACAACAGGGTTGTGTCATTGCTTATGCCTTTAGGGAGCTTAAGGTGCATGAGCGCAACTAACCCACTCAAGATTTGGAGTTGGCGGCGATATTTTTTGTGCTCAAGATTTAGAAGCATTATTTGTTCATAGATTTTCACCTATAATTAGAGACTTTAGCATTTCATGACCCCGCGAGAGCTTAATACTTGTTAGCATAGGTGGATAAAGTTGTTAAAGGACTATGATATTTCCATCTTGTACCATCAAGGCATGGACAATTTTGTACCTACTGCCTTGAGTCGCAAGGAAGTGAGTATGGGTTGCTTGGCTTGTATATCAATTTCTCAAAGGCCCTCAGCATGGGATATTCAGTCCTTAGCCAATTTGATTGTTCACATTGATATTTCAGATCATAAAGGATTTGTGCTTGTGTAGAGGTGAGTTCCTCCCTATTTGAGTAGTTTCGTGATCATCATTATAAGGATAGTAACTTGCATTTTCTTCGAGATTAGGTGGTTGAATGGTGAGTCTAGGAGAGACACTATTGATTTCGAGGGTATCTTAAGGTTTTAGTATTGTATTTTTTTCCCTGACTTGATGATTTGATTAAGTTGATTTTTCATGAGGCTCATAGCTCTAAGTATTTTATTCATCCTTGTATAACCAAGATGTATAGATACTTGATACAGCTATATTGGTGGGATGGTATGAAGAGAGATATAGTAGACTTTGTAGCTCGTTGCCTATATTGTCAGCAGGTTAAGGTCGAGCATCATCATCCAGGCGTATTAACTTAGAGGTTACCCATTCTGAGTGGAAATGGGAAAGAATTTCAATGGAATTCATTAGTGGTTTGCCTCGTACTTCCCATGGTCATGTGGTATTTGGATTTTTGTGGATCATTTGACCAAGTTAGAACTCATTCCTATTTTTATGACCTTCAGTGTTAAGAGATTAACTTAGATTTATGTTCGAGAGATAGTTCATTTACATAGGGTCCCTATGTCGATTATATTAGACCATGGTTAGGTATTTACTTTATGATTTTGGGAGCATTCCAGGAGGTGTTGGGTACCAGAGTGGAATTGAGTATAGCCCGTCATCAACAAATAAATGGTCAGTTCGAGCATAATATTCAGGTGCTTGAGGATATGCTCAGACCTTGAGTTTTAGATTTTGAAGGGTAGTGCGATCAACATGTAGAATTGGCAGAGTTTGGCTATAATAACAGCTATCATTCGAGCATTCAGATGGTGCCTTATGAGGCTTTTTATGGCAAGAGATGTCATTCTCCGATAGGTTGGTTTGAGACTTCCTAGGTGAAACTCTACCTTATGGATTTGCTTAGGACTCGTTGGATAGAGTCAGAGTGATTTAGGATCGGCTAAGAAAAGCGCAAAGAAGACAGGTAGCCTATGCCGACCGTAAACTTCATGCCTTTAGTTTTAGATTTGGTTATAGTGTGTTCCTACGTGTTTCACTATGAGAGGTATGATGAAATTTATAAGGAAGGATAAGCTCAGCCCTCGCTATATTTGTCCTTTTAAGATTCTCTATGCAGTTGGCGAGGTAGCCTATGAGTTAGATTTACCCCTAGATTTTGCATTTGTTCATTTGGTTTTCCATGTCTATTTGTAGGAGATGTATATTCCTAATCCTTGTCCTATGTTAAGATGGGATTTAATCCAGTTAGACGAGCGGTTGACCTTTGTGGATGAGTCCATGATTATTTTTGCTAGTGATGTAAGGCAGCTACGTCCTAAAGATATTCTTGTATTTAAGGTTTAGTGGACGCACTTCCCAATAGAGGAGGCCACTTTGGAGATTGAGAGAGAGATGCAGGCCCAGTATCCTCATTTGTTGTTGTCTTGCACCATTTTCTTCGACTTTAACTTTTAGGGAAGAAAGTTCCTTAGTAGTGGATATTGTAATGACCCTTCAGGTCTTTTTTTGTATTCCTGCTTATTTTTGCCATTAGAGCTTCTCTATAGCTGGCCAAGTCAATTATGACTTGCTAGAACTAATAGATTGATTACATGGCAGTCATTTTGGTTTTAGAACCATTTTCTTTTTTTTTGAATTCTTCATTAGTTTCCAGTGGCCACTGAGTAAGAAAATTAGTAAAACAATATCAGATGGTAATTCTGACTTCTTTAACTTGTCCAAAACATCAAAAACTATATGGTTGCATACCTCGTTTGCTCATATCAGACTCCAAATATATCTGGCAGCGTTGGCTGAATATTAGAACTAAATTCCATGCTTCAACTATTACCTCTCATAGAGAGATACTGTGATTGCAATGGACGTGGTATGAATGTGTGATCTGCGATCACGGCCTTGTGCGTGTGTGCAATTGTACTTCTCGAGGCCTAGGAATGACTTATATAAATGTTCTCTTGACTGAGAGTTTGACTATTTGTGCTCCCTCTTTAGCTCTAAAACCCTAATAGTGCGTAAAACCTCAAAGTGAGTCTTATAAGTTGATTGGGAGCTTAATAGCTTATGTAATCGTGGTTTGCTATGAATTTAAGGTAAGATTCCTTCAATTTCAGTATAGATTTCTTGATTTTTAGACCCAAAACCCCTAATAGCTCAAGACATGATTTTATCCACAATTATAATTATTTTTCTCAAATTTTTTAAGGGCTTTAACTTTTTAATGGTATTTGAACAATGGGTTTGTCTTGGAAGCTAGTTTACCATATATGGAACCCACTTGAAGGTTTATGGTGTCATTTTTGATCCATAGAAGAATGGTGCACTATGGGTGTTGTTATTCTTACAATAATGCTTAGATTATATTTTTGATAGCTAGGCTTGTGGAAGAAGCTTAAAGAAAAGGGAAAGCAAAGCTTGTCGGTTCGTGAGAAATTAGGACTCAAAGTAGTTTAGGCTTACTTGTACATAGATTGAGCTTCATTGTAGTATAATTATGATATCCTGATAAGATTGGGCGGGGCCTTAGATGTTTAATTGGTACTTGGTAATTCCAAAAACTAGTTGAATCACTTAGGCTATTGAACTTGTAAAGTGTGATGCTTGAGCTATTGCTCAGAACATTTGTTAATTCGACTTGTAATCTCAGGAATAGTATAAGAAACTTTAGTTTCTCTAGTAGATAAGAGTGACCTTTTTCACACACCTTGAGATTATATGGACCTAGGTATGCTTAGTTTTTTAATGGACTTAGTGCTTGAGATGACTTAGGAATAATACTTGAAAAGGATTTGTCCTATAGATCTAGTGAGGATTGGTAATCCTTAAGGCATGATTTAGATAACTTAGCCTAATTCTGGGTAGAAGTTAGTCTTATAGAAGAAAACATTGGGGATTATTAGAAGTGGAACTTGACCCATCTTAAGCTTGAACTATGTAACTTCTTTAGTGACCTAGATACTTGACGAATGCCTAGATTATGCTTTTAGTAATATGATGGCTAAACCTGGTTGACGGTTATTACATATGGTCTATATTGGGATATTATGTATACTTGATTGATCATCTTGTTGTCATGATATGGATAAACTTGGAAAGTCTTATGAATTGAATAAATAATTATGCTACCGCTTAGCTTATTGATTATTTCATTATGTGAACCTGAAATTATTATAGAGCTCTCGTTATGATTCATGCCTAATAAATAAGCTAATAATCATATGAAGTAATCTTCTTGTGATAGTATTCTTAACCATATGGGTAAAACAGGCATATAAAGAGCATATCCATGGCTTAAAATTGACTTGATAATAAATGTGTTAACCTTTGAAAATGGTAGTTGCATATATCATTTAGATATGCATGCCAATGCATCTAATCTTATGATGGAGTGACGATTAAGGATAAGGTAACCATGGCATGTGTTTCTTCACATCTCTTAAAGTCTATTGTTATGGTCTTGTACTTGTTATTGATTTGGCTACATATTTATGTTTTGAATGTTTTCATGGTGGTTAATGATAATGTGATGATTCCTGGTGAATCTGGAGGAAATATTAAAGTTATGATGATGCCCGGTGAATCCATAGGATGTATAGATGTTATGATGATGCCCGGTGAATTCGGATGGTATATTTATGTTACGATGATGCCCGGTGAATCCGTAAGTGGAATTGATTTTGTGATGATGCTTGGTGAATTCGGAGTATGTATTGATGTTATGATAATGCCTAGTGAATCCGGAGGAAATATTGATATTATGAGGATGCTCGATTAATTTGGAGGATATAATAATATTGTAGTGGTACCTTGCATGGTAAGAATATAGGAATATATAGATATTTGGGTGGTTTTGTCGTGTATTACTAGACCCATTTGTGCACTTGAGACATGATGTTTTCCTTGGGAAGATGTTTGTCATTCTCTACCATTAATCACTACTTAAGAGGTGTGGCTCTTATTAATACTAAATAATAACGAGAAGTAGATTATGCCGGTTATTGAGTTAAGGCTAAATGATAAGTGTAACCATGTTTAGAACTAAGGACCTACCTAGTGAATACATTTGACTTGAATAAATAGTTTTGTTATGGAATTTCGCCTAGAAAATAGCTTATGTGATAACTGGTTGTCTCTAATAAGTGGTCATATTACTTGTAGGATAGAAGCCTAGAAAAACTAGTTGGTCAACCTTGTTTAGTTAAAATGCGGTAACTAGTAATTATAATTTTAACTGATGTGGTGTGGAAACACGACAATTTCGATGCTTAAAATCATAAATTTATGCGTGAAATTGGGGTGTTTTGCTAGATATGATGCACTTTGGTGTGAATTGCAGGTAATACAAGTTTATAACATAATATGAGAAAAAAGAGGAGAAAAAAACCTAAAAAGGACTAACTCTGATAAGTATAAAAGTCCGCCCTCAAGTCATAATCATTCGATATGACTCGTATACTGAATAGTATGAGGAACAGAACCAAAATCAAAATCAAGAAACCAAGTATGAAGAAGATACGACTCACTTATCCCAGTCATAAGCTAAGGAACGAGTCGTATGCTGAAGTCATGAACATAACAAAATCCAAGCTATTATCCAGGAATTGAAGTATCAGAAGTATGTTAGTCGAAAGTCTGAGTGCAACTCGCATAGGGATGTAGTATCCAAACCTGTGTTCAATGCTGAAAAAGATTGAAGTCCGAGGAGGATATGGATAAAGAATACGAGTCGTATACATGTTTAGGACTCATAAGATGGAGTCGTAAGCTAAATAGAGAGTTTGAGCCATGGGAATATTAGATACTAGACTGGTTACAACAAAGCAGGGTACGACTCGTAATCTGATGATCCAAGTGAAGACTGAGTCTTACCGATTGCCGACTTAACTTTACCTTTCCCACTTTTAATGGGTTTTAATATGTTATTTTGAGATACCATAAATACCCTATGGTTAATATTTTATTAGTTTACGTGTTGTGACATTATTTTACACATAATTACTTTCTACTACATTATTTTTTGATATTTACGGTTTTATTCAATTAAAGACTGTGGAGTTTATTTATCATAATCTTGCGCAATTGAATTTATGTGTTCTTCATTGTTAATAATGGTTTTTTACACAAACATGAGAGGCTAATCTCTTAGCTAGGGTTGTGGGAACCCTAGAGAATAAGGTTCTTAAAGGAAGTGTGAGATCCAATTATTCTAGAGTTTCTAGAGGTATCTTAATTATTTTTTGTATTAATTAGACTCAAGTAGCTTTAGACATTTGAGTTACCATGTATTGACATACATTTAATAACCAAGAAGCTTGTGATTAGGTAGCGAGAATTAAGACAGTTGTATGATAATCAAGTACAACTAGGGCCAGAGCAATAGGCAACAAGGCAACACTTTGAGATGATAACCAAGTCAACGGGTGAAATTTATCTTTTAGATAATACCTAACTTGTTGGCTTTGCATGTCAAACAACAGAAGTATTGGCTTCAACATGAGAAATTTACGTAGTTGAGAAGCCATGGGGAACACAGTCCTAGCGTTCCTCTCATATTGATTTAAACTAAACAATACTCAAAAATCCATTACTATTTGCTACTGATAACAAAATCCACCCATTTACTTTCTTGTACTGCCCGTTATTACATCAAGGATAGAAATTATTCACGTTTTACCTGTGTGATCTACCCCAACCTTTTTGGGATATTTTATTTAAAATCAGCCGCATTATACTTCTTGGGGAGGTTTAGTTTTGGATGATACCAAATTTTGGTGCCATTACTTCGAAAGATGGTTTGAAATCTGAATTGAATTGGTGAAATTTATGAGTATTTAATTTTTTAGTTTTTATTTGGGCATATGTTGATGTATGCCCAGCACTGGGAGAAAAGGTAGTCCCTTACTCCCTTTTGATCAAGAACCATGTAGAATCCTTCAAACACTAAGAAGGATGGCAGAACAAGTTCATGATGGGGTTCAAGATCCCCCACCAATGGATCTAGATGTGGCACTCCCACATGGTCTAATAGATCCACATGAGATTGTAGACATACAAACACAACAGCTGTTGTTGGAAGAAAGAAGGGAAGCCGAATAGGCTAGAGCTACTGCAGAGGCAGGAGTAGCTTAGCAACACAGGCTAGTCATACGTAGATAGATTGTTCATCATCGTATTCAGAGAGGTAGAGCTCTATTAGTGCAGGAATATCAGTACTTAGACCCATATGAGGAAGAAAATGATGAAGATCTAGGTTATGTTGAGCCTTAAGAATCAAGATCCATTGTACCTCCGGTGTTAGCCCCTAATGTGAAGTTTGATATCACTATTGCTATGATCCAACTATTGAATCTGAAGGGTGTGTTTTCTAGTGTGTCTAAAGATGATGCGAACATGAATGTTACAAATTATGTAGGGATCTTCACAAACTCTGACATTCTAGGAGTTAATTAGCAGTCATTGAGACTGATGTTGTTCCCATTTTGGTTGATTAGAGAAGTATCTTTATGGCTAGGAGAACTCCCTATAGGATGTATCACTACCTGGAATGAGTTGAAAACATGATTTTTGAACAAATTTTTCCCTGCTGCACGGATGTTATAATTAAAGGACAAAATTTACAATTTTAGAAAACTAAATGCAGAGTCCATGTATGAGGCGTGGTTTTGGTTTTGGAAGAAACTAATCCTATTACCAAATCATGGAATAAAAATATCTCACTTGTCTGAGTTCTTCTATAGATCATTGAATGACATTTAAAGAGCTCTAATAGGCACAATTTTAGGAGAAACATTTATGTGTCTTCGTTGGGATACTGGATAGGAAATGCTTGATGATATTATTGTTACAAATAGATGATGGCACACATGATATTTGAAATGTAGTGGTGGTATATATGCTATTGGGGAATTAAATACGTATGAGCAGCAAATGGCCAGGTATCAAAAGAGGTTGTATAGTTTTATATAGATATAGGGTTACAGACAAAATATTTTGCTTTAATGAGAGTTGAGTAAGTAAAAGTTGTTGCTACACAGGGGTCGACAATTGAACCATTTGAAATTGAGTCTCAAGAAGAGGTGAACTTCCATTATCATAGGTTGCCGGATTTCTGAGCTCAAGAGAAAGAAAATGAAGGTTGAAACTATTATAATGACAGATATAGAGATAGAGATGGTGATTAGCTGTGTAAGGATGACTATAAGGAGAATAGTGACTATTATATTCCACCAGAAAGTCGATATACAGAGCCTATAATGGAGACACTCCTGCGCAAGCTAGTCCAAGTGCAAGAAAGTCAAGAAAACTGCTCAAAAGATATAAAAGTTGACCTATCACAATTGAACCAGAAAGTTGAATCACATGCTACTACAATTAAGAAGTTGGAGCAATATTTTGATTAGATTTTAGCTATAGTGAATCAGAGATCGCCTGGACCTCTTCTGAGTAATGTAGTTGTAAATCCCAGAAATTACAGCCAATGCCATATCATGACCACTCAGAGTGATAAGGTCACTACAGATCCACCTGTACCCACAACTGATGGGCAGGAAAATGAGGAGCATCTGGTTGATATGGGGAGCAGCAACAAGTCAAATGAATAAGAAGAAAATATTCCAGTACTTGTGATAAAACCCATTCCAAGACCACGTCCTTCCTATCCATAAAGTCTGAATAAGTAATAAGAAGAAGGCCAATATAAATTTTTTTTATCTATGGTAAAGGAATTAACTGTCAACATACTGCTTGTAGAGGCATTAGAGTAGATGCCAGGATATGAAAAATTTGATCACCAAGAAAAGTTCTGTTAGCTATGAGACAGTAGATCATATTCATCAATATAGTGTGGTGATTACTAGCTCTCTCATAGATAAGAAGGAAGACCTTGGTACTTTCATAATATCGTGTTCTATTGGGTCTTTCCACATCACTCGAGTACTATTTGATTTGGGGGATAGCATTAATATCATCACCTTGGCCGTATTCAAGCATTTAGGGTTGGGAACTCCCAAACCAACCACCATGAGGATAGTAATGGTTAACAGAACAATAAAGAAGCCTGTTTGTATCCTTTTTGATGTTTTGGTAAGTGTTGTCTTTTATTTCTGGTTGATTTTGTTATATTAGACTATGAAGTGGACTTTCAAGTACCTATTAATTTTTGAAGACCATTTTTGGCTATAGGTAGGATGTTGATTTATCTGGAGAAAGGACATTTGATGCTGAGACTCAATGACAAACAAATGATATTTAATGTATTCAAATCTACATTGTAGTTTGATGAGTTGAGAGTGGTGTCTGTGATTGATGTAGATGATTAAGAGGCAGATTCATTCCATGATATTGATGCAGTGACTTTGTCGGATGATAGATCTGAAGCAGTTGTTCCTATTAAAGAAAGATTAGGTGTTGAGGCACTTGCAGTTGTGATCATGAACTTCGATTTTGAAGTTATTTAGGGGTATGAGGAGCTAGTAGGTGCAAAGTAAGGGAGTTCTTATGAGTATGCACCAAAGAGGCTTGATCTAGATTTGAAAAATAGAACTACTCCACCAGCTTGCCCATCTATTGATGAACCACCGAGGTTGGAGTTGAAACCCCTCCTATCTCATTTTCAATATTCATTTATCAAGGGAAACAACACCTTACTAGTTATTATTTCAGGTAATCTAAGATAGCTAGAAGTTGAAGCATTGTTGTTGCTGTTGTAGAATTTCAAGAGCGATACTAGATGGTCCATTACAGATATTGTTGGTATCCCACCTGGTTTGTGTAATCACAAAATTAAGCTTGAACCAAATTACGTTACATCTATTGAACACTAGTATCGACTTAATCACCCTATACAGGAGGTGGTTAAGAAAGAAATGATCAAATGGTTAGATACTAGTATGTTATTCCCTATTGTAATTAGAAAATGGGTTAGTCCAGTTTTATATATTTCAAAAAAGGCAGAATAGTTGTCATACCTAATAATAAGAATGATCTAGTGTCTTTGAGATCTGTCACAAGATGGAGAGTATGCACGGATTACAAAAAGTTAAATACTTTAACTCAGAAGGACCACTTTCCAATGTCGTTCATGGATCAAATGTTGCATATGTTAGCAGGTAGAGGATGGTATTGATTTCTTAATGGGTACTCAGATTATAATCAAATTACTATTGCACTGGAAGACCAAGAGAGGACCACCTTTACATATACTTGTGGGACCTTTAAATTTGAATGAATGTCATTCGGGCTGTGTAATGCCCTAGCCACATTTCAGAGATATATGATGTCCATTTTTTATGATATGGTGGAAGACACCATTAACGTTTTTATGGATGAATTTTTTGTGGTGGGGGACTCTTTTGATGAATGTCTAAATCACTTGACAAAAGATTTACAGAGGTGTGAAGAATGAAACGTGGTACTGAATTGGGAAAAGTGCCATTTCATAGTTAAATAAGGAATTGTTCATGGGCACAAAATTTCAAAGAGAGGCATAGAGGTTGATCGAGCAAAAATAGAGGTGATCAAAAAATTACCTTATCCCATTTCAGTAAAGGGGATTCAGTAATTCTAGGGCATGCAGGTTGTTATAGATAATTTATCAAGGGCTTCTTGAAGATTGCTAGTCCACCTTACAAGCTTCTTGAGAAAGAGGTAAAGTTTGATTTTTATGAGGCATGTAAGAAGGCTATTGAAAATTTAAAAGTGAAGTTGGTGATGGCTCTAATCTTCTTGTCTCTCGATTGGTCTTTACCCTAAAAAATTTATGTGATGCTGGTAGATTGGCCTTAGGGGCTGTACTTGGTAAATGGAAAAAGAAGACTCTTCGTCCCATCTAGTATGCTAGTAAGGCACTAAACCCTTCTCTAAAGAACTATACTGTGACTGAGCAAGAGTTATTGGCAGTGGTTTTTGCCATTAAAAAGTTTATATCTTACTTGGTTGGTAGAATAGTGTTTGTGCTCATCGATCATACAGCATTGTGGTACTTAATAACTAAAAAGGATGGAAATCCAAGGCTTATTTAAGTTAAGCGACAAAAAATGCACAGAGAATTAAGTAACGAATCAGTTGCCTATACTAGAGAAGGAAGATATGGGCTTACCATACAACTTACAAAACCACCATTGGTGATTTACCCTATCAGCTTGAGAATGAAAAAGCTTTCCATTTATAAATTAAACTAGAGCATAAGGCACATTGGACGTTAAAAAAGCTAAATTTAGAGTGGAAGGATGCAACAAAATCTAGTTTCAATGGCATAAATTAGTTTGAAGAATTCTGGCTTTCGGTATATGAAAGTTCAGTACTATACAATAAAAGATGAAGTATCATGACAGGAAGATTAAGACAAGGGTGTTTGAAAAAGGTGACCAAGTTCTATTGTACAATTCTAGACTTTATTTGTTTCCTGGAAAGCTAATGTCTAGGTGGCATGGTCCATTTACTATGACAAAGTTTATCCCTATGGTGCGTTATAAATAAGGATGGATGGAACAAATCCATTCAAGGTAAATGGACACAGAGTAAAGCACTATATGGGAAATGCAGAAGAACTGAAAGAGCTAGCTGATATTTACCTTGGTGATGTCTGAGTAATCAAGGAAATTACGTCGTGCCACAATGTTAAATCAAGCACTGCATAAGAGGCAACCAAAAAGGGTAGTTGATGAAACCGAAGTAATCAACCAAGCCACGTCGTGCGATGATGTTAAATTAAGCACTGTGTGGGAGGTAATCCATGTTTTTATACTTATTTAATTTATAGGGTAATGTGCTTGCTCAATGTATAGGACTAAAAGCATGTAGCTAAAATCTATACAAGATTAATGGGCATCATACTAACTCTTTATGAGTTGTATCTAAATATTATGACTCATGTGTAAGAGTCGTACTGACCAAGGAGATCAAGCAGAATCAGAATTTAAGTTTTGGAATAAATACGACTCTTGGTATGAGTCGTTGCCTTTTGTTATAGATCATGACCTAAAGTTGAATTGATTCCATAACCTAGGTAAGCTTTCATTCCATACGAGTCAAATAAATGACACATAAGTATGGGTACGAGTAATATACACCACTCATACCCCAGCCTACTAGGTCAAATCTTAGGTTTCACCCGACCTAGACCTATGATTTATTAAAGAAAATTAGATCCGATAGGCCGCCCTAGAACCCTAACTCCTACCTATAATTTCCCTACTAAAATTTTAAACTTCAATCTATAAAATCAAATAATTCCAACTAAATCTAAGTACCAACAACTTCAAATCATTCACTTGGTTTGACTTTTAATTTGAATGTGAGGCTCTCAAGATCCCAAGGTTAAATCTACTACCCTACATATACCAAGTAAGTTTTCTACCTTATTTTTGCTAAATTGTAAGTTTAAATATGTAGAATGAAGTATTATTAACTTGGTTTAAGTGAAATTTCTTCATTTCATGAATTGTTGGTACACTAAATTTAGATATTTGTGTTGAAACTAGTGAATGTGGATGAACTAGGGTTTACAAATAGGGTTTTGGTGTTTATATGTTTAAAATGTTTTATATAGCTGAATAAAGTAGGGGTTATATTGGGAATTTAATCGGAGTCAAACTTTGTAAGTTGGAATTCTATGTTGCAGTGCATATGGGACTCCTTACGACTCATACCCACCGGTACGAAAGTCATAATGAGACCCGTACCCATTGACAACACGAAAATCTGACAAATTCAAAGTTTTGGATTTCATATGACTTAACTATATGTTTCGTATCTAGTCCTTACAACTCGTACATATATATCGTACCCACCTGGGAATAAAATAAATTAAACAAAAGTTTTTGACCAACTTATGACTGTTGGTAGCGAGTCATAACCAGTTGGTTCGACTGTTGAGTAGGATTCATAAACTAGCGAGTAAATAATGATCATGCACTATCTAGTTTATGACTTGGGTATATGAGTCGTACCCAGTGGATATGACTGATACCCACCACTCGTAACTAACTAAAATCAAGGCACGTTGAACTTTTTGTTTGAACTTTTGCCTTTCTTTTCTTTTCTTAGTTACTAACTTTAGTATATTTGGAGGAAAAATGCCTTCAAAGAATGTGTGTTTATCAAAAACTGTGGAAAAGAAAGGATATAAACAAAACGCAATAGAAAGTGAAGAAACTAGTGCATCTGTAAGCTAGAATGAAAGGAGGAGAGGATTATACAGGGAAATTTCCAAGAAAACTACACAAAAATAATAAGCAACAGCTAAAGCAATGGGGAAGAAGGTTATTCCTAGAGATTATGATACTCTACCACTAAAAGGACCAAGAAGAAAGATTGTGGCTATCTACTCTCTACACATATAAGTACCAATTGATGGCGATTATAATAAGGCTGAGTCTAGCTCATTCAAGAAGACTGCAAAGAAAAGACATGGTCATGAGGTAGAGGCTACCCTGATAGCTAGTCAGGACCCCCCACTAGCACTAGCCCCTACTTTGGTGCCTATTGTGGAATGATAAGGTTACCCTAGCATGCAAGCAACGTATAACATAAGGTTGTCTCAGCTACCGGATGGAAATATTAAGAGAGTTTTATATGAGGAGAGACGGATGACTACTATGGTCATGGTCGAAGTGCCTAAATTTGCAAAACATTTTAGAGTGAGGTGTTGGTCCATGAGTTCTATGCTGCCTATAAGGGTGAGTTAATAAGACAGTACCCACAAGGTATGATGAGGAAGAGAGGTAACCCTATTTGTTCCCTAAATATTTGTGGAGGTTGGGTTGATATATCATCCCAAATGATAGGACAATTTTATATGGACCGACATATCAGGCCCCAGCCAACATAATAGAATGGATTATAGAATGGTAGAAATGTGGAAGATCACCAATAAGACATTAGGTATGGAAGAAAAGATGGTGATGTTCTGATGGATAGCTGAGAGGATAGCTGCACTTGGCGAACATGCCACTTGGTTTGAAGGTGGTATTGGGGAGTCACAACAAATAAAAAAGGGTACCCTCAATTTTGAGGGTAAGTCTTAGTGGACTACAGCCCATCACAGGCTATATCTAACTATAGGGAGTGATGTACTGAGCTCGTTCTGAGCTGAGATGATAGCAGGGTTTATTGCTGGGTATGAATTTGAAGTTGGTGAGTTCTTAGCTGGAGAACTGAGAGATAGGGCTGTTGCAAAGTAGAAGTTATTTCTAGCATACCCCTGCATGATCACACAGATATGTTTAGCTCCAGAGGTATTGGAGAGTCCGTATGTTAATATCACGAAAGACGCAGGCCAGACTTTTGATATTCAGCTGATTTATAATGCAGCCAACCCATTGTCCAGGCCTATGAGGTAGGCAACAAATGCTATGGCACGATCCTTCCCACAAGATGATCAGACTTATGTTGATGCTATTGCTGAGGCTGCTGAGGCAGGTGCATGGACTGATATTGCACCCACAGATGCAATAGGTACATTAAGTGCCCAACCACTATTCAAGTTTGTGCCACCTAGACCACAAGGGATACCTCCTGATGTAATGATGATTTTCAAGCTGCATGGACATAAGGGCTAACTCAAGAGGCTACACTCACTATAAAGGTTAACAACATGGAAGGTAGAGTGCAAAGTTGGATGAAACGATAATAGAAGATATAAGATTAGCACGTACAAGAGTGCCTCGATGCATTTTAGTTGAGGATCACTCGACAGCTTGTTAGTGGGCAGATGCCTGATGTTGTAGATATCCAATCTGAGATTACTAAAAAAAAGGTAATGATTGATGAGTTTTTTGAGAGGATAGTGGTTACTGATCCTATTAAAGTGACTGTGATTCCCACAGTCAAGGTGCTGAACATTTGGGAGGTACCTGAGCAGTTTAAGAGAATTATTATAGAGAAAAGAGAGAATAAGAGAAAGAGGAAAGAGAAAAGAGGTCAAAGGTGCAAAGACAAAGGCCGAATTTAATAGCATCTAGGATGAGCAGGACCATCAGACACGGGTCTAGGAGATGTCTATGAGAGATGGTAGTTTGAGTGCTTCAATTCTGGATGCTAGAGGGGCTTATGTTGTGTCCTCACCAGTTGATGATCCATTTTCAGTTCGGATAATTGCTTAGGAGTGTAGGACTCGACCTGAGGGCCCACATATTGATGTTGATGCTCTGGCTCCTTGATCACGTAGGTATGATTTTGATCCCTAATTTCTCATTTTTTTAGCACTAGTATTGCATTGTTCTAATGTTGGAGGTGGGGTAACAAAAATTGGGAACAGTTTGAAATTTTTAAATGTAGCTAAAACTAAAAGTCTGTTATGACTTATAGATTTGATGCAGGCAGCTAAGATAAGGAGTAGATCAGCATGCCTATGGCAACAGATGTTTTTTATTTTACCTATGATTTATATGAATTTCAGAATATTATTTGGGTTGTACTTAAAGATTTTGATTTTGATTTTGATTTCTTTTTATGATTAATGAAACACTGCTGACTGTTTTGGAGTTTTGAATTGATCTTATGAAAAGTATTGTTAACTATGCTAAAGAGTTGAAAATTCTTAGCCCCCATATTTTTTTCTTTTAGAAATTGCATGAGTTGTATATTGAGTTGAAACTATTGAATATCTAAAAATGGCATTAGTATTAGGGATAGTACAAGCAGGACCAAACAAGTGCAGAGTTGGATAACTAGCACTTAGTAATGTAGCCCTATGCAAGTGTGTGTAAGGATTACTGAGTTACTGGTTGTGTTGGAATCTACAACTTGCCAAGTTGCCTTTACCAAAGTCTAGGATGGTTAGGTAGGAGGTGATTATAGGCCCTTTTTGTATAAGTCCACTTAAGCCTAAAATATCGGAACCAAATGAACAAATACCTTTGATCAAAATTTGATCTTTAATAGACCAAATTTTCTTATTTCGCCTATCACTATCCCGTTAGCTTGAACTAAACCTATATTTTCCATGGTCCTCGTATAGATACTGAGCACCTCAACTCAAGGAAAAATCCAAAGTTGAGGGGGGCTATTATAGATAGCATGAGAGAAAAACATGTATGAAGAAAGGAGATATAAGAAAAATTGTTGAATCATGGGCTTTTTTGATGAAGAGCAAGCTAAGAAAAGTGGGAGGTTGAAAAAAAGAAAAAGAATAAGAAAAATAAGCACTAAAAAAGAAAAACTTGACCTAATTGGAATATTTTTACAATAAAAAAGGAGATACAGGGGAGGAAATAAATGAAAAAGTGGAAAATTTATGGACCCCAAGAAAATCATAGTGTCCAGGAGACTTCGTAACTAAAAGAATCCCCAAAACATATCCTACCAGCCCTAGCCTTCGTTACAAGCCAAATAATGTCCTAAAGTGATCTTACCACGACTATTTTAAAGCTTAGGAAAAGAGTAGAAGAGAAAACCTATGGTATTCCATTAACACCAGTGATACTTCTTTGTTAGAGCAAGTGTTATTTGTTAAATCCCAGAATATATTGACTTATATGAGGAGAAAATGGGATTTCATTGACTGTGAGTGCACATAGGTTATGATTCTAAGTTTCTAGATTGTTTGACGTATGTAAAATAGGTGTATGCCCGAGTATCTATTTCTAATGAAATGCCATCATCAAATCTAGTCATGTTTTGACATGTGCTATATTGCTATATGCAAGGTTGAGTTGAAATAATTAATATTATGAGGGGAACAAAGATTGAAATTTAATTCAAAATAACTGCCAGGGTTTTATTGAGATCTTCTTATTTTAAGCATCTCCTTGGGGGTAGAAAATAGTATTTGGTCTTGTTTGCTTGAGGACTTGCAAAAGTCTATGTTTAGGGTGTTGATGTGGCATGAAAACACGATATTTTTTATACTTAAAACTGTAAATTTATGTGTTAACTTAGGGTGTTTTGCTAGATATGATACACTTTGGTGTGCATTGCAGGTAAAATAGGTTTATAACATAATCTAAGCAAAAAGAGGAGAAAAAGATCTGAAAATGACCAACTCTAATCAGTGCAACAACTCTGATCAGTCCACGAGTCCACCCTAATGTCATAATCATTTGATATGACTCGTATGTTGAATCGTATAAGGAACAGGACCAAAATCAAAATTAAGAAACAAAGTATGAAGAAGATGTGACTCACGTATCCTAGTTGTAAACCAAGGTACTAGTTATATACTGAAGTTTTGAGTATAATTAAATCAAAGATACTATCTAGGAATTTAATTATCCGAAGGATACTAGTCGAAAGTATAAGTACGCCTTATATAGGGATGTCGTATCCTAACTAGTGTTCAATGCCTTAAAAGACTGAAGTCCCAGGTGGATACGGATGAAGAATCTGAGTCATATATGTGGTTACAAATCATAAGATAGAGTTGTAAGCTTAATACAGAGTTGAAGCCGTGGGAAGACTAGATACTATAATGGTTACGACAACATAGGGTACGACTTATAAGTTGAGGAAATGAGTGAAGACTGAGTCGTACCGAATGCCGACATAACTTTACCTTTCGTATTTTAATAGGATTTTAATGTTATTTTGAGATACTATAAATACCTTAGGGTCTATATTTTATTATGTTACATGTTATGAGTTTATTTTACACACAATTACTTTCTACTACATTATTTTCTCAAGATTTAAGGTTTTATTCAACTAAGGACTTTCGAGTTTATTCATCTTAATCTTATAAAACTAGTATTATGTGTTATTCATTGATACTCATGGTTTCTTTCACAAACATGAGAAGATAATCTCCTTAGCTAGGGTTATGGGAATCCTTGCAGATTAGCTACGTAGAGGAAGTGTGAGATCTAATTATTCTAGTGTTTCTGTAGCTATCTTAATTCTACTTTGTATTAATTAGCCTCAACTAGCTGTAGAAACTTAAGATAACCGTTATTCACATGTATTTGATAAATAAGAAGCTTGTGATTAGGTAGCAAGGATTAAGACAGTTGTACGGCAACCACGTAGGACTGTGGTCAGAACAAGGGGCAACAAGGCGACACTCTTAAACAATAACAAAGTTAATATGTAAAATTTATTTTCTGGATAATACCTAACTTGTAGGCTTTGCATGAAGAACAATAGAATAATTAGGTTGAACACGAGAAATTTACGTAGTTGAGAAGCCGGGGGGAACATAGTCCTAGCATTAGTCTCATAATGATTTCAACTAAATAATACTCAAGGGCCAATTAATATTTGCTACTGATAACAAAATCCCCCCATTTATGTTCCTGTACTGCTCGTGGATTACATTAAGGATAGCAACCATTTACGTTTTAACTGTAGAGGTGTAGTTTTGGGAGACATCAGTAACATGGCCAATGATAATAATAGACTTAGCATTGTATGATGATTAGAAATATTGACATCCCACATGTAATACCGTAGGTGGCTTAAGTGATGACTTAGATAATTATGGTGCTAACTAGTAAATTGCATTGGGTGAATAGATAGATGATTGTGTTGCTGACTTTTAGTTTTTCCTTATATGATGACTAACAAACAAGTAGCTTAAAATAAATAGAGGATAGATAATATACACTAGATATGGAGGGTATTAATGAGTTAGAGATCTAAATGACTATATAAGTATGTTACGATTATAGTAATTTCATTGTGTCAAATTTTCGTAAAAATGATAATTCTGGATCTCGGTAAGAGTCCATCGCGGAGACATGGAAACCGCAACTTTTTAAAGTTTTTTGGGTCTTTGTGTCTTGTTGTATTGATGAATTGATCTTTTGGTTTACTTGCAGGTGGTATGGGTTAATGTGAAGAGTTCCTTTCTTTGTTTTATTTTGGAAGTACTTCCTGGTAGTATAGGACATCATGGTAAGATCTTTTATATTATGCTCCAATAATTGTATGCATGTTGAACTTGGTAGTTACGTGATTGATTATTAAATATACATTTCCTTATGATTCTAAATCGATTACTCATTTTATATGATGGTTGTGGTATATGGCGATTTACAATATCATACTATTGTTCTAGTCGATTAGTTAGTTTATACAATGATATTGGAGACGATTCAGGTTAGATTTTGTACCTTGACATTTAGTTATTATCTTACTCTATAATTTTTATATCATAATTTAGGTTAGTCGGCTGATGATGCCTACTGAGCACTCATGTTTTGGTACTTATACTAAACTTTTGTACCTTATTAGAGCAGATCCGAGTACTAGTTATCACCACTGAGTTGAGATCATATTGTGTTGATCTTCCGAGGACAGTGTGAGTTCTTGGAGTTTGAGTCACCCTTTTTTCTTTCAATCTTTATTTTCTCTTTTGTATTCAAGAAGAATTTATAAGACTATTTAGACTTTGAGTTTTTATGTATATTGTTGAACTTAGATACTTTTGTACTGATATTACCAGGCCTTGGAAATTTTTATCTACAGTCATTTGTTATTTTATAACTTTGTTATGTCTATTGTGTTCAATTGTTTTAGACCTTGTGGGGCATTTCTTCTAGGGTATCCCATTACCTTAGCATCTGGTTCTGGTGTCAGATTACCTATTGGTGGGTTTTAGTTGGTCCATCATGACTCAGAAGTTGGGTCGTGACAATTACACAAATTATCCATCTTATCAAGGTAGATAGTGTGGAATTAGCATTGTATCAATTAAATAATGTCTCTCATGATAGGTGTAAGCTATGGAAAGGGTTAGAATAGTTTGTAGTGTATTATGGTGCCTTAATGTTCTCAAATATGTTTTAGTCGAAAAGAGAGAGTTATAGCTTATGCCTCCATGCAACTCAAGAATTATAAGAAAAATTATCCTACCCATGGCTCAGAGTTTATAGCAGTTGTATTCGCAATTAGAATCCGATCACAATCTAAATGTTTTCATACACCATTAGAATCTCTAATATATGTTTATCCAAAAAGAGTTAAAAGAATCTTAACATGAATGTGATCTACAATCTGGGTATAGCAAATATGGTGGCAAATTCTCTGAGTAAATATTCTAGGGTTAGTGTAGCCCATGTAAGGAATGAGAAAAAAACATTGGCTAAAGATATGCATTGATTATCTTATTTAAGAGCTTGTTTGCTTGATGCAGATAATAGGGGTCTTATTGTACAAAATAGTCTAGAGTTGTCTCTTCTGGTAAAGCTAAACAAGAAGTAGTATGATTATCCTATTCAAAGTCAGTTGATTAATGTAGTCGGCTAGTAAAGAGTAGAGGTTTTATCCTAAAATAAAGATGGTGCACTTTGCTATCAAAGGCTTTTGTGTGTTCCAAATGTTAATGGGTTAAGAGATAGGATGTTAGAAAAGGATTATAGTTCCATGTCTTCAATTCACCCTATTGCAACAAAAATATACGAAGATCTATAGGAAGTGTATTGGTGGAATGATAGGAAATGATACATATAAATATTTATAGTTCTATGTGCCAATTGTCTATGAGTGAAAGGTGAGCATCAAGGACTAGGAGGTACGCTTCAGGATTTTGTCATTCCTAGTTAGAAGTGGAAGGTTATTAATATGGATTTTACTATGGAACATAGTTGTACTAAGTGTTATCATGATTCAGTTTGGTTGTTATAAACTTAATAACTAAGTCAAGCCATTTCTTGCCAGTGAAAACCTCAGATTCAACTGAGGATTATACACAACTACATATCTGTGAAATTTTAAGACTTCATGGGTTTCCTTTGTCCATTATCTTAGGTCATAGTACTCAGTTCACCTATTAGTTTTTTATGGTCATTTCAAAAGGGTCTTTGTATAGCGATGAAGGTTAGCACTGTTTTCCACCACAGACGCATGACCAAGTCGAATGTACTATCCAAACTTTAGAAGACATATGTTAGAGCCTGTGTGATTTATTTAAAAGGGAGTTAATATAATCTCCTACCTCTTATTAAGTTCTCATATAACAATAGTTACCACTCTAGTATTTAGAAGCTAAATTCAAAGATTTATATTGGTGTATATGCAAGTCTCTTTTAAGCTAATTTGAGGTTGCATTGATTTGTCCAGATTTCATTCTTGATGCTAAAAGGTCAGTTGATTAGTGAGAAGTTAAAAACTACTTAAAGCAATCAAAAATTATATGAACATATTAGGAGGAGATAATTAAAGTCTACTATGGGTGATTCCATTTTTTTAAAGGTGTCACCAATGAAGGGAGCGATGATTTTTGGAATTATGGAGAAACTTTGTCCTCGAAAAATTGGTCCATCTAAAATATTTGGTGCATTGAAGATGTTTATTATGAGCTAGATCATCTAGAAACATTTGATGCTGTCCATCCGGTCTTCCATGTGTCCATGTTGAAAAAGTGTTTGGAGACCCATCTTTCAATGTACCTATAGAGAGTAAAGAAGTCAAAGATAGTTTATCCTGTAAGACGATTCTTTTTAAAATCCTTGTTATCAAGTTCAAAGGTTACGGAATAAATAATTAGCCGCAGTGAAAGTCTTAGGAGGAACCAGTCGATTAATGTAGCAACATAAGAAACAGAGGCAAACATAATGAACAATTATCCTCATTTGTTCACTCCTAGTGTTGGGCCAATATGAGGTATAAATCTTCATTCGAGAAAAATTTCCTCCACTTTTGAATTATTATTTAGTCTTTATAAATACCATGTATACTTGTTTGTTTAAAAGGGTGTAGTTGAGCAAAAGTACACAGTATGAGTTAATTTACATTATGCTAAATGAATACTTCTAAAATTCAGCCTCATGCTGCTTATTCTAGCCCATTAAATTTAATATCAGCTACATTTGGGTATGAACGATTGCAAGGGGGAGATATTTTAATATTCCCAAAGTTCATGCATGTGCTTAGTAGGTTACTATGTGTTTTGGGGTCATGAGAAGTCCCTAACACATAGTTGAATTCAAAAATCCTATTTCGGATAAGTTCTAGTTGAGATTCATTTTGAAACAACTTCAAACGATCATAACCCCTTGAATGTAAAGTATTTTATGGCCAAAGAACCACCAATTGAAATAGTTTTGAGTCTTCTTTCTGATGTATCCAATTTAGCCATAATCTGATATTTGGAAAGAAAGTTATGGTTATTTTACATAAGGGTGTCTATCTACCAGAGATTGATGACTTGAATTGATTAACCATCAACTGGTTGATGACCCCTTAACTAAATTCATCAACCTAAACTACTAAGGATGAAAAAGGGCTAGATATCGATTTAATAAGTTGACGAGCCATCAATATATTAACAGGCCATCAACAAAGTCATCAGACGAGAAATTCTTGCAATTTTTTAAATTTCCTCAAGGGTAGTTTGGTCCTTTCATTATCTTAAAAATCTCCCCCCAGGACTTAAATCACTCAATAAAAAATATTTACTCAGTATATAGAAAGTTTTTATTGCTCTTTCTTGTCTCGAGTTTGAAGAGAAATAAAATTAAGGTTTCTTCTAAAGTTCAACTTCTAAGGCTCCAGACTCATGTTTTTCTTCAAGATCTATATAAATTTAGTTATCTGGGTTTTGAAAAAGGGTTTCCTTTCATCCTTGTTCCCATGAACTTTAATTTAAGAAGTGGTTTTATGAATTTTATAAATAGCCTTCATACCCTTTTACATAATTTTAAACTATTATGCTTCTGTATAAATTGAATTTCATATTATCACACGAATTTAGGGTTTTCTAAGCTTCTACTCTTATGGTTGATCTTATGAATTGAATTTTAATCTTCTTACAAATAAATCTTATAAGCTGGTAAATTTATATGATTTTAGCAGGATTTACTCAGTTTGCAAGAAATTCAAACCTATGATCTCATAGACGATATAAAGTTCACATACATACTAATGGATATGAATTAGAAAAAGAGGAATAAATGGTTTTTATATTTATAAACCCTTATGCTTATTTTATGATGAATTTCAGAAATGTCATCAGCAGAAGTATTGTTGCAGGAGTAGTACCTAGCACTGATGAGTGAGGGTTTTGCGTATCTTATTTCCAAAAACTACTGAGCAGCCACTGTACTTTGTTTGCCCAATATGGGTCTCTGATTGATCACACCGTAATCATAGTTTAACACCCTAACATGATATATTATAGCCTTCCAATGAGTAGTATGTTGAAATGCATGTGTCTTATATGGTTTATGTCGGTTATGAGAATCTCCCATAGAAGTAATAATTTTGTAACCTAAGTGTAATGACTCTCCTATTTTTGTACATTTTTGTTTACTATATTTTGTATACTGACATATATCAACTTTTATTCCTATTTATATGATATAATGAGTTTGTATACACTTATAATGAATGTTTTCATCTCATGATGCATATTAGTTTTTCTTATTGCATGCACGTGACAAACTCAGTACATTCTAGAAGTAAAGACCATATACTTTATGTACTCTGCATCCTATTATGATGTAGTTTCTGGTGTTCTTCCTTAGTATCAGTATTACCCATGATCACCATTGCTGCTTCTTATTTGTTTTTGAGTCCTTATGTTTCATGGACCTAGATTATAATTTTCTTAGTAGCTTAGATATGGTTACCTTTAGAGTTATTATTTTCAAGTCAGTTGGAGTCTATTCAAGTGGCTCTTCATTATGTTTAGAGGTTTTCTAGACTTGGTAGTTACTTTCAAATCTTTGAATGTGCCAGATGATATTTAGTTTTTGTTGACACATTGGGATTGTTTTATCCAATTAATTTCAAAATCTTAAGTCTAAAACTTTTGGTCATATTATAATTAAGTTTATCATGATTGAATGCAAAGTAGATACCATGTGTTAGCTTTTGGACTACTTATAGTGGAGCACCATTTGATTTCTATGTGGTAGTCTAGAGTTATTATAAAATCTCTATATATCTTAGTTGTACCAGTGTGAATAAAATATATTAAGCTTTGAGCGTCCTACCATATCAATTAAATCAAGTTTCCAAGCGTTGGAACACAAATGCAACTATCATATCTTAAAATACCTTTCAAATCCAAGGTAGCCTCTTAGATTCACCATCAGAACTTGGCCACAAAAGCCACAAGGTATACTATACACAAACTGGCGACCCCAAATCTTTTTAAATATGGTAGACATAGCGTGAACATTAGCAAGGATTCTCCTAGTGTATAAAATGTAAAGTTAAACCATCAAGTTGGCTAAGGACTGTATATCTAATGCCAGTAGTTGCTCAAAAATAGAAATGGAAGCCAAGCTTCCCATATGCACCACATTCTTATTCAAGGTGCCTACTACTATATTTGCCTTGCTCAAATGATAGATTAGAGATATCATAGCACTTCATCAACTCAATCCATCTATACAATCTTAACTTAATCTCCTGCTTCGTCATAATGTACTAAAGACTATGATAGTTATAATAGATCTCATGATGAACACCGCTTATGTAGTGCCTCTAACTCTTGAGTACAAATGCTATCTCTGCCAACTGAAAATCATGTCTGATGTAGTGGCACTCTTAGACCTTTAGTTTTCACAATGCATAAGAAATTACTCGACCTTGATACATTAGAATACAACCTAAACCAACGCTAAAAGCATCACAATGTATGGTAAATCCTTGGTATTCAACAGGAAGAGTAAAAATAGAATCTGAAGAGAGCAAGAATTTGAGCTTTAAAAAAGTCAACTCTTAGTCCTTCGACGATTAAAAAGGAACCTCCTTCCTAGTCAACCTAGTAAACTGTGCTAAAATAGTAGCAAACCCCTCAATGAACAGATTATAGTAACTTGCCAAACCAGTAAATCTACGAACTTTAGTCAAAGACGTAAATCTAATGTAACACCCTAAAATTTTGAGCATATTGTTTTTGCCCTCCCATGTTTGAAACATTAATTTTTGACTAAAACTGTGTTTCGGCATGTCAATGGTGTGTCTTGAGAGAGTTTTGAAAATTTTAGATGGGTTTCGGGGTGATTTTAGACCCTGGAGGTAGTGACCCTCCATTATATCACCATGCCATGGCGGCTACACTCTGTGCTTGGCAATGTGGCACAGAGGTTAACCTCCTTGATAAGGTCTGTGCCACAATACTATGTAAAATCCATGTAGTTTTTGCTTTATTTACTTAGGTTGAGGGGTATTTTTGTATTTTTACTTATGTACGACTTTTAAGCATAATATAGCCTATTACTTTCAGTTTTAAGAGATTAAAATTCCCTAATTACACTCTCAAACTTAAAATCCCTTGAAAGCACAAAGATTTCATTGTAAATTTATCCTCTTAGTCCCAAGCATTAGATTACTTTAAAAATATCATGTATCAAAGGCATGTTACTCTTCCACCACTATTATTTTATCAAAAGCTTGTGTTTATAATTGTCCTTATGTGATTAAATTATAGTTTATGGATATGGATTTGAGGGTTTTGGAATAAATGCATCTTGAATTGATTCCCTATGTTTTTAATCCAATTGGTCATGCTTTGTTTTTTCATGTTTTGAATTAATAGGGTGCATAAGGGTGGGAATTGGAATAGGGTTTGAGGTATTCCCCCAAATTGATATTTTGTACCTTTAATCACTCTTGGATAACTATGCTTTCTCAACCCACATGTTAAATTGGTTTTTAAATATGGTTTGTCACTTGGATTGACTTACTCACCTATATTATTATATTGCATAAACGGTTAAACAATGATCTTGGCTTTCAAGGCCTTGTTGTTTATGTTTGATTAAATTAATAAAGGGGGTCAAGGAATTCTCCCAATTTGATTTGACAAACAAAGGAGGTCAAGCTTTTCTCCAACTTGATTTAATAAACTAAAGGGGTTGAGTCATTCCTCTAGTAAATAGAATTGCAATTGCATATTATAACCTTTAAATCATACCGTATGATAAAACCCATGATGTGCCATGATGTGTGATTCCTTGATAAGTGAAAGAATTATCTAAACATTTGAATTTAGGCTTGATGGGGGTTATGTAACTAAGTCGTGAAGGTGTGGGTCTTTAATGACTTATACTAGAAACATATGTTTATTGACGTGAGGGTTGGTATTGATGACTGTGTGCCTAGTTGATACTATTGATATATTTGTATCTTTGATTGATGTGGGATCAGGGATTCCCTAGTCTTTCTTGATACCTCAAGTTCGAGCGATTAAGATAAATCAGGGCCCTTTCAGTAGGGTAGCTAAACCCATGTAGCCTGTGGGCCCCTGTTATGATGGTTGAGTGGGAAATTCTAGGATAATGTTGTACTTCATACAAAGCCTTATTCCCTACCTCTGCATGACATGCTTATATATATATAATTATGTGCATTGTCTATGAATGATTTTGAAATATTGATCATGACATTATTTTATCCTTATTCCTGAATTATATGCTAGTGTTCATCCCACTAATCGTCTCCAGATATTGTATCCCCATATGATGTAGGAACCGAAAATGCTCTTAATTTTTCTTTGTAGTGACTAGGTTACTGTGGGATAAATTATGAGTGCGAATAAAGTTTTGAGTTTCCATACTTTGGAAGGTCTCATTTAATTATTTGGTTTCCTTATGTCATATAAGTTTCTTTGGTCTAAATTTGGCTATCATCGGGGGAACGTCCCAACTTAAATTTATTTGGTTCAAGTAAGAGTCTTTGTGGATTACTGTGGATTTGGGATTTGCTATTGGATTCTTAGATTTATTTTGAGTCATTTTATATATCTTTTGATTTGTATTAATTTTGTTGCTATATATGAATTGTGTTTTTTTTAATAGGCAAACAAGGTGTTCTCTAATCCTTATTGGACTTGAGATACCGATCATAGCTAGACCTTGGTTCAGATTATTACTAAGTTAGTTTTAGATCCTTTGTTGGATGTCATTGGGTGTCCATAATGTCGTGTTATGTAGAGTCTATTTCATGAGTGTGCAGTGCACCACACTTGTAAGAGAAAGGCTACAAGGCATTCTGGAATGTTTCCCTTTCTTATGACCTACTTTTGGGCTTTGTAGTCTAGGGTGTTGAAGTCTCCTCGAATTCCCGTTTGTTCACTTTTTAGATCATGCCTTCTAAATGATCTGATGCTTATAAAAACTCCTCTGTTCAATATTAGAATAATGTGGACGGGACTCATCCTACTAATGGGGTTTAGAACCAGTCTTGGATCGCTGCTTTTGGTTACCCTCGTGGAGTTCCATCATCCCCCACTTATCCTACTCATATTTGTGACACTCCTACTTAGTCACCTGAAGGAGATATTACTAATGTCGAGTTTTGCCATTCTATACATCTATTCACTCAGTTGATAACATCTTATTCACGTTAGTTGGGTCCTACTAGTACTGTTGTGAGTTCTTTTAAGGTTACTCGATTTGGGTAGTTTATGAGGTTAAATCCTTTGGTTATCACTAACACTAGGGTTAAGGAGGATCCTCAAGGCTTAATAGATGAAATGGAGAAGATCTTTTGAGTAATGGATGTTACTGATATGAGGGAGTTGAGTTTGTTTCTTATAAATTGAAGTATGTAGTGTATCAAAAGTAACAAGAGTGTGATCCATCTAGGGATGATGATACAGAGGTGGAATTTTGGGATGAATTATCTAGTGCCTATTTATATCGCTTCATTCATTTGGAGTTGAGGAGGCAAAATAAGAGGAGTTCATAAATTTGAAGAAATGAAAAATAACTATGAAGGATTAGTCCATGAGATTTAATCAGCTATCCCTATATGCTCTGGAGTTAGTGTGTAGCATAAGCTCAAGAATGAGAAAGTTTGTTTCTGGGTTGTCCTGTGATTTGATTTTGGAGAGCAAGGATTCCTTGTTGAACATGGATATAGATATCTCTAGACTTGTGGTGTATATGTATCAAGTAGAATATTAAAAGTAAAAGAAAGCAGAGATATAGGAGAGGCAAAGTAAAAAAGATTTGGTATTCAGATCAGGGTAGTGGCCAGCAGTATGATGGTAGAGATAGTGGGAGATAGTCTAAGAAGAAGTGGACAATTTCGGTTCTTATTCGACAGATAGTGCTCCTTATCCTAAGTTGTTCATTTATTGACACTTTTAGAGCAACAGTTGCTTTAAGGCACAAGTTGCCCAATCATAGGCCAGTGAGGCCCAGTTAGCCCCATCTCATCTTTCCCATAGATTTTATGGATATTTATATCATGAATTTTGTGATGATGGGAGGATTAAGTGTTTTAGTATGGCTATCTTTTCCACATTCAGAGGAGATATCCTTTAGGTGTTGTTTCTACTAGGGCTAAGAATGTCCCAATTTTTTCTTCTTTGACTCCTACACCTAAAGGTACTGCTTTTGGCTTCGGCACTGATCGAAATCATCTTTATGCTTATGCCACCTATCCGGATTCAAAGGCATCTCCTAACATTGTTACTGGTATGATATAGCTCTTCTTTTGATATCTGTATTATTTGCTTAATCTTGGGTCTACCCTTTTTTATGTGACTCCTTATAGGATATTTATTTTTGTATTAGTCATAAGTGTATTCCTGATCCTTTTTTTGTGTCTACCCCGGTGGGCGACTCTACTGTGGCTAGAAAAGTCTCTAGGGATTGTGTGGTATCTATCTTTGGTAGGAGACCTTAGTAGATTTGATAAAGACGGAGATGTTAGTTTTTATGTTATCTTTAGGATAGATTGGCTATATTTGTGGTATGCATCTCTTGAGTATAGGACCCAAAGTGTAAGTTTCCAATTTTCTAATGAATTGGTGATTAAGTGGGAAAGTAGTTCATTAGTACATTTTAACCTAAGGGAAAGTTTCTTTATAGTCTTAGAACTTGAAAATTGATTTCCAAGGGGTGTCTATATCACCTAGTCTGGGTTAAAAATTCCAACTCAAAGAGTCCTACTTTGCAATCTGCCCCTGTGGTTCATGAGTTTCTCGAGGTTTTTCCTGATAATATTATTGGTAATCCTCTTGATAGGGAGATATATTTTGGGATTGGTCTTTTACTAGACACTAGCTCTATCTCTAACCATTCTTTTTTAATATCCCCAGCTGAGTTGAAAGAACTCAAGGAGGAGTTGAAAGGCCTTCTTGATAAGTATTTTTCTCGCCCTAGTGTTTCTCCGTGGGGTTCTCCTATGCTCTTTGTGTTTAAGAAGGAACGGTCTCTTCGTACGTGTATTGATTGCCACCAACTGAATTAGATGATTATGGAGAATAAGTATCCTCTTCCGAGGATTGATGATCATTTTGACCAACTTTAGGGAGCTAAGTATTTTTCTAAGATTGATCTTTGGTCTGGTTACAATCAGTTGAAGATTAGGTAGGAGGATATCCCTAAGACTGCTTTCCGTACTCGCTATGGCCAGTATGAGTTCTTGGTCATATCTTTTGGATTTACGTATTCATCAATGGTATTTATGGATCTGATGAATCCGATCTTCCATTATTTCTTGAATTTTTTCATAATTGTGTTTGTTAATGATATTCTGGTGTATTCTAAGAGTGAGCTGGATCATGTCGATCACCTCCAAATAGTTTTGTAGACTCTCAAGGATCAACGATTGTATGCTAAGTTCTCAAAGTAAGAGTTTTAGTTGAATGTTGTTACTTTTCTCGATTATGTTATTTCTAGCAAGGGGATCATGGTGCATCCACAAAAAGTTAGAGTAGATAAGAAATATCCTAGACCCATGACTCCAACAAATATTTGAAGATTCATTATTTTAGTCGCAAACTATAGGAGGTTTGTTGATGGTTTCTCCTCTATTGCTGCACATTGACTAGGTTGACTCAGAAAAAGGTAAAGTACTTATGGTCGGATGCTTGTAAGGGTAGTTTTGAGAAGCTGAAGAATAAGTTGACTTCTACTCCTATCTTGACCTTGCTTGAGGGTACTGATCAATTTGTGGTTTATTGAGATTCTTCTTGAGTGGGATTCAATTCTGTGTTGATGTAGCATGGTAATATGGTTCCCTATGCTTTCAGGAAGTTGAAAGTTTATGAGAAGAATTATCTGATTCATGACTTGGAGTTTTTGGTTGTGGTGTTCGCATTGATGGTTAGGCGACATTACTTGTATGGAGTTCACGTTGACATTTATTCTAATCATAAGACCCTATAGTATGTATTCACTTTGAAGGAGTTGAATCTCAGGCAAAGGAGATGCCTTGAGTCTCTTAAAGACTACAAGGGAGTCTCAATTATTATCCTGGTAAGGCTAATGTGGTTGCTGATGCTCTTAGCCGGTGATCTATGGGGATTCTGTCTCATATAGATGAAGAGAAACGTGTTTGGTGGTGGACATTCACTACTTGTCTAACCTTGGTGTTCGCCTCTTAGACTCTAAAGATAGAGATGTGTTTGTTCAAGAGGTGATAAAGCCATATCTCCTTGCTGAGGTGAAAGAGAAATAGGTTTAGGATCATATCTTGATGCACACCAAGGATTATGTGGGTTACCAAAAGGTATGATACCTCTTTAAAGGTTACTAAAAGTTTCATGAAGCTACTTGGGAAGCCAAAGAGGAAATGAAGTCCAAGTATCCATTCATGTTGCCCACTCCGGATAATAGTTCTTAAGATATGTGTTTAGCTTCCCCTTACTACTTTTTGAGTTTTTTCTTTGATTCTATTATACTCTTTCTATTTCTCATGTCATAAGTTTCCTAGCTCATCATTAGGGGATGAATAATCTTAAAGGGGTATAATTTAACAACCTCAAAGTTTGAGAAATTTATTTTTTCCCCTCCGGTGTTTGAAATGTCGATTTTTGAGTAAAATTGTGATTAGGCATGTGAATTGGGTGTCCCGAGAGAGATTTAGAATTTTCTGATAGGTTTCGGGGTGATTTGGGACCGCAGAGGCAGTGGGACTCCGTGATATCATCGTTTCATAGAGGCTACACTCCACCATAGGCAGCGTGGCAAGGACGTTAGCCTCTACAATAAGGTTATTGCCATGCCACTATGTAAAATTCGTTCAGGTTTTGCTTTATTTACTTAGTATGAGGGGTATTGGGGTCTTTTCACCTATGTACGACCCATAAGATAATATTTCCTATTCCTTTCAGTTTAAGAGATTAAAAATTCCCCAATTACACTCTCAAACTTAAAACTACAAGAAAGCATAAAGATTTGTTCATACATTCATCCTCTAGGTTCCAAGCTCCGAACTACTTTCCAAATTTTGTTTATCTAAGGAATGTTACTCTTCCCACACTATTATTTTATAAAAAGCATGTTTTCATAATTGTACCCATATGATTAAATGGTGGTTTATGAATATGGGTTTGAGGGTTTTGGAATGGATGCATCTTGGATTGATTCCCAATGGTTTGTTCATGCTTTGTTTTCATGTATTGAACTAATGGGGTGCATGGATGTTGGAATTAGAATGGGAGTTGAGGTATTCTCGCAAATTAATTTTTTGGACTTAAAAATTGCCTTGGATAATTATGTTCCCTCAACCCACCAATTAAATTGGTTTTGAAATATGATTTTTCATTTGGTTTGACTTACTCACCTATACTATTGCATTGCATAAATTGTTATACAATGAACATGGTTTTGAAGGCCTTGTTGTCTATATTTTATTTAATGATTAAAGAGGGTTGAAGAATTACCCCAAATTGATTTCATAACTAAAGGAGGTCGAGGCATTCCTCCAACTTGATTTAATAAAATAAAAGGGTTGAGGAATTCCCCCAAGTTAATGGAATTTTGACGGCATGTTTATAAGCTTGCAAGCGTAGGGTATGACGACCCACATGATATGCCTTGATGTGTGATTTCTTTGTAAGTTAAAGGGGTATATGAAACTTATTTTAATATGGGATTAATGGGGGTTATGTCGTTAAGTTGAAGGTATGGGTCTTGAATGACTTGTACTGGAAACTCATGTTTGCCGGCGTGAGGATTGGCCATGATGACCTTATGCCTAGTTCACACTATTGATATATTTTTATCTTGGATTGATGTTTGGTCGGGCCATTCCATGGTCTTCCTTGATACCTCTGGTTCGTGTGTCTAACACACACTAGGGCCCTTTCCAACAGGGGTCGCTGAACCCATATAGCCCATGGGAACCTGATATGATGGTTGACAAACATAGTCCAGGATAAAGTTTTACTTCATGCTAAGCCTTGTTCCCTTTTCCCAGAGTGATATTCTTATATATACATATGATTATGTGCATAGGCTTTGAATTATTTTGAAATATCGATCATGGAAATATTTTATCCATTTTCCTGAGCTCCGTGTTAGTGCTCATCCCACTAACCGTCTAGTGATGTTGTATCCCCACGCGATGAAGGAATAAAAAATACTTCTATATTTCCTGTGTAGTGACTAGGTGATGGTGTGATAGCTCGTTAGTCATACTGAAGTGGTGAATTTCAATACTTTGAAATAGCCTATTTAATGATTTGGTTTCCGTATATACTTTTGTTAGGTATAGTTTTGTCTATCATCGGGGGCATATCGCGACACAAATTTATCTTTTTCCAATTAGAGGCTTTGTGGATAACTATGGATTTGGGATTGGTGTTCGAATTATTAGACTTCTTTTGAGTCATATTTATCTCGTTTGAATAGGCAAAGGGGTGGTCTCCAGTCCATTTTGGACATGGGATACCCGTCAGGTCCACGCCCTGATTCGGGTCGTAATATCTGGCCCAATCACGAATAGCCTTAATCTTTACCGGATCTATCATAGTCCCATTCTTAGAAACCAAATGTTCTAGGAATGTAACGGGCTCAAGCCAAAAATAGGACTTTGAGAACTTGGAATAAAGCCTATGATCTCTTAAAGTTTGGGCACAATCCTCCAATGATGCTTATTCTCCTTTCTAATCCTTGAATAAACATGGATATCATCGATGAATACAGTCACAAATGAGTCTGAATAAGGCCTGAAAACATGGTTCATCAAATCTATGAATGATGATGGATCATTAGTCAACCCAGATGACATAAATTGAAACTCATAATTGCCAAAAGATGTCCTCAGCCCAAATCCTCAAATAACGGAAATTGAACCTAAAGTAAATCTTAAAAACCAAGGCAACTTCCAAAAATTGGTAAAAGAAATAATCAAAATGAAGCATAGGATACTTATTCTACATTTTCACCTTAGTCATCTCACTATAGATGATGCGCATATGCTTAGGATCATTTTTTTTCAAAACCAAGACTTGAGCATGCTTAGAAAATACACTTAGCCTAATAAAACCGTATCCAAAAGATCTTAAAAGTGTGAATTTAGATACTTAGGATCGATAGGAGCCATGCAATAACGTGCAATAAAAATAAGTCAGGTACATAACTTAAGATCTGTAAATAAATCAATATCACTCTAAGGAGGAAGGCTAGGTAGATCAGTTCGAAAAATACCGAGAAAAAAATGGACTATAGGAACAGTATAATGCAAAGGACTCTCCATGATAACACCATAAATTTAAGTAAGATAAGACTCGCAAACCCTTGATATTGGTCTACTTGACCAAACAGCAGAAATAATTACTATCGACGCATAACTAATAGAACCCTACCATAAAAAATAGGGTATTACAGACATGGATAAGGTAACTATTATGGTAAAAAAATCAAAGATCATATGATAACTGGCTGAGAAATCATGAATATAACTGAGTGCGAGTAGATGTATATCTAAAACTGTTGTAAAATTCTGATTATACAATGTTATTCACATAACTAGTATATTATAACTGAGATCACATTTTATACTGGATAATGTGTTTTGAAAATTGAATGACTAATATCTGAGTTACTGATACTGTATTACTATTAACAGAGTGGCTATTTTAGACAGTCATGATTCTGTAGAATCGAACTGAGTTCTAAGCTGAGTTAGGTAACTTTATGTGACAGTCTTGATTCTAATACTGAACTGGTGTTTTATACTGTGTTTGAAACTAAAATTGAAACTCTGGGAGTGTTCATCTAACCGACATACCCCGAGTATGCATTAAGTTGGGGTCCAACCTATGAGCCAAGTTGGAAGGATTTTAGCAACTTGATAAGGGATACTAACAATGGCTATGAGTTAACCCTCTATGGAAGGAAGCCCTTTTGTCAACCCTCGCTGGCAGAAAAAATCGTTCGAGATGTATCTACCCTAGACTAGAAGAAAGATATCTCAACCTACGATGACTACGTAGTTTTGTAATGCAGGGATAGCTACTAAGAGTCAAAGCCTTTTTACTGATAGGAATGCCCCCATCCCTGGGTTCGCTCGGTGCTGATTCCTACTACCAACTGAATAGACACTAAAATAATTTCTAGACTGTACTAGGCTTGACTGAACTATTACTGATCGTGCTGTCTAATTGAATTGGACTGAGTTCATTGAATTTTGCTAACTGACAGAATTTACTGAGTTCTGTTACTGACTGAGTAATACTATATATGACATCACTGAGACTATCCTGAAACTACTATTAATATATGTAGCCTCAAGATTGTCGGTTATTAGATTCCCCATGGACTCAATAGAATAAATAGTAAAAACATAGCACAATCTTGAAAACATGATAACTAGTCACTTTGTAACAATTCATTCATTAAGATATTTTAGCAAAAACATGCATGGCATGAACTTGTATACATACTATTATGTCATAATTCACTATTCAACTCTCATGCACATAATATCAAACACTTGGGGAATAGTTTATGCACATAATACTTGTCAACATGCAAGCATCATGATCATAATTCCAAACTCACAAATTTAAGGGTTTCCAATGTGAAACTACATACAACTACACATATGTTATTTAATTCACCTGAATTTTGTAATTAATCATGGATTAGAACCCAAATAAAATCATAATCATGAATACAATTTAAGTCAACATAGAATTCATGAAAACAATCATCTTGAAATTTTAAAAAAGTTTCTTGAACTCCAAGGGTGGAAGGAAACCCTTGGATGAACACCTAACATACCTTTCTAAGTAAATTCGTTAAGATTGATGGTGTGTTCTTGAAGATTGGACTTTAAATTTGAATGCTCTAGGGTTTGTTCTTGAGTAAATTTGAGAGAGAATGAGAGATTTTACCTCTAGAGTAGGCTAATCTCATGTTTTTGTGGAATATTAAGGGTGGGAAAATGATCCAAATACCCTTATGGATGCGGAGTTTTAATGATTGAAAACGTGCCGAGTGACACGGTGAGCATCTTGCCACATTGATGGAATAACACGATGACTAGTGCACCACGTTGAGTTCATATTGGTTCACTATAATTGTAATAAAGGCTGTGGAAAAATTATTCGTTGATGCGATGGGCGACGCGACACATCGAGATTGCCTAGACCCACTATTTTGGCCACTTGAATATGATTCAAACAAGGTTCGAAAAATCTGAATCTTACCCAAAGGAATCTATTTCCACACCTGATCATAATTCGATCCAAGGATTGACTTTTTAAGGTTATAAGGGTCATAAAACAAGATCGTTAAATTATGAAGGATAAAATAATTCTAGATGTAAAAACTTAGCTAAAATTTCAAAGTCGGGAACATCTTTTCAAGCTTTATTAGACTGAGTTATGCTTAGGATTTTGTGGGGTCTTACAATATCTCCCCCCGGGAACATTCATCCTCGAATGAGAGTGACTAAGCTGAGAATACTGATAGACTGAATTTACATACTGATCATGCACAACTGAAGCATGATTTCATGACTGAATTTACTGATATACTGAACTATCATATTGACATGCATAATTAAAGCATGATTGAGTTCTGAAGACATGACACATTATTTAGCTATTCCATGAAGGTGTGCATATGAGAATGCTAGAGGAACCTCCAAAGAACTTTGACTAGAGGAACCTCTTTGTTCCTTAGTCTGCAAACATAAAAATCAAGAATTTTGACTGGGATTTCCTCATAAGAGAGGTTGTTCTGGACATCAATGTCATCTATCGGAATTACAACTGCTGGGTCACCTATGCACTTCATTAGCAAGGATATGAAACAATGGGTGCACTGAAGCTAAGGCTAAAGGTAACTCAAGCTTGTAAGCTACCTTTCCCAAACGACTGAGAATTCAGTAAGGACCAATATATCGGGGACTATGCTTCCCCTTCTTGCCAAACCTCTTCACTCCCTTTATAGGAGAGATTTTCAAATACACAAAGTCACCAATCTCATACTTGACATCTTTTTTTCGCACACTGGCATACAACTTTTTTTGGCTTAGAGTTGTCTTGACCGTTACCTTATCAACTGAACTTTTTCTAAACCATCGAATACCAAGTCAGGCCCTACCACTGTGGCCTCGCCCACTTCAAACCAATCACTGGGAGATATAAATTTCTTCCCATAGAGCGCCTCTAACAGAGCCATTTGAATACTGGAATGATAACTGTTATTATATGCAAACTCAATCAAAGTCAAATGGTCATCCAAACTATCATTAAAGTCAAAGGCACACACACTTAACTTATCTTCTAGTGTCTAGATGGTCCTTTCTTCTGAACCATCTGTCTGAGGGTGAAAGGTTGTACTCATGTAAACTTGGGTACCAAACCCCTTTTGGAAGGCTTTCTAGAAATAAGAGGTAAACTGAGTACCTCTATTTTAAATGATGGACAACGGAACTTCGTTAAATCTGACCAACTCTCTAACATAGAACTTGGCATAATCTTCAGTTAAATAAGAGGTATGAACTAGTAAGAAATGAGCTGATTTGGTCATCCTATCTAATATGACAAAAATCGAATCTTGTTGTTGGCGAGTATGGGGCAAACCCATCACAAAATACATGTTCACTTCTCCCCACCTCCATAGAGGAATAATGAACTCTTGCATAGACCCACTAGTCCTCTGATGCTCAATCTTAACATGGTGACATGTAGAGCACTTAGCCATGAACTCTATAATGTCTTTCTTCATCCCACTCTACCAATAGACCTCCCACAAATCGAGGTATATCTTAGAGGTCCTTGGGTGAATCAAGTAACGTGCTCCATGCTTCTCTGCAAGAATCCTCGGTCTCAGGCCATCCATACATGACATAAATAGTTTTCCTTGGCAGTGTAACACACCATCTCCCCCTTGGGAGAAAACCTCTACTTTTTTAACTCTGACTGACTCTTTCAGTTTAACTAAACTTGGAACTCTATTCTACTTTTGTTTTACCTCGGAAACCAAAGAGTATTTTGAACTATTCCGCACCTATACTCTACCCTTTGTTGAATCAACTAAGCAGACACCTAGTCAGGCAAGCTGATGAACTTCCTTAACTAAATTTTTTTTACCATCCTCCATGTGAGCAACACTACCCATAGACATCCTACTGAGTGCATCAACCACTACATTGGCCTTGCCCGGATGATACATAACACTAATGTCATAGTCTTTCAATAACTCTAACCACCTTCTATGACATAGGTTTAGGTCTTTCTGAGAAATCATTTACTACAGGCTCTTGTGGTCAGTAAACACATCCAAATGTACCCCATACAAATAATGACTCCAAATCTTTAAGGGAAACACGACAGTTGCTAACTCAAGATCATGAGTGGGGTAATTAATTTCATGAGGCTTAATCTGTCTAGAGGAATAGGCTATGACCTTAGCTTTCCACATCAAAAATCACCCCTAACCAACTCCAAAAACATCACAACACACAACAAATCCATCAAAACAAATTGGTAAAGTCAAAACTAGGGTTGTAGTGAGTCAAGTCTTTAACTCCTAAAAACTCTTCTCACAAGAATCAAACTACTGAAACTTGACTTTCTTATGAGTCAATCTGGACATGGGGGATGAAATGAATGAAAATCCTTTAACAAACCGTCGGTAATTGCAAACCAAACAAGAGAAACTCCTGATATCTGATGGAGAGATGGGTCTGGGATAGTTTTTCACTACTTTAATCTTTTAAGGATCAACTCTAATGCCATCACCAAAAATAATATGACCAATCAAAGCTACTGACCTTAGCCAAAATCTACACTTACTGAATTTAGCGAACAACTAATGGGTTCTAAGAATTTGTAATATTATTCTGAGATAGTATGTATGATCATGTACACTGTGGGAGTATACAATAATGTCATCAATGAAGACTATGATGAACATATCAAAGTACTACTTGAACACGCGGTTTATCAAGTCCATAAAGGCTGCTAGATCATTAGTAAGACCAAATGACATGACTAGGTATTTAAAGTGACTATACCATTTTTTGGAAGGTGTTTTTGGAATTTCACATTCTTTGACTCTGAGCTGGTGATAGCCTGATCTGAGGTTTATCTTAGAAAAGTATATGGCACTCTAAAGTTTTTCAAACAAGTCATTGATTCTGGGAAGTGGATACTTGATCTTGACTATGAATTTATTTAGATAACGGTAGTCTATATAAATTCTAAGAGAACAGTCTTTATTATGCACGAATAGAATTGGTGCACCCCAAGGGGATACACTAGGTCTGATGAATCCCTTATCTAGGAGATCCTTCAATTGTTCCTTTAACTCTTTGAGTTCTGCTAGGGCTATTCTGTATGGAGGGATAGAGATATACTGATTATCAGAAAGAAGGTCTAGTCCAAAGTTAATTTCCTGTCCGGGAGGGACTCTAGGAAGATCTTTAGGAAATACATATCATAATTCACATACTACTGGAACTGACTCATTATTAGGGGTCTCTAGAATAGTCTTTAACTCGAACAAGATGATAGACACACCCCTTAGATATTATTTTTCTCACCCTTAGGTAGGAAACAAGCTTACCTCTAAGGGCTAAAGTACTACCCCTCTACTCAAGGATAGGTACATTCGGAAATTGAAAATTGACAACTCTGTTTCTGCAGTCAATTGAAGCATAGCATGAATGAAACTAGTCCATGCCAAGAATGACATCAAAATCTATCATCTCTAATTTTACTAAATCTGCTGATGTGACTTTCTGAGATATAATAACTGGATAGTTCTTGTATACACATCAGGCTATGATAGATTTACCCACTAGGGTAGAGACTGAGAAGGGCTCTACGAGGTTTTTGTGACTGACTCCGAAGTCAACAACTATATAAGGAGTTATAAAGGGCAAAGAAACTCCTTGATCTATCAAAGCATAAATGTGCAAATGATAAACTTGTAATGTACCAATGAACTCATTAGGAGAATTTTTCTGATCCTATCAGGACTGAAGTGCATAAAGACTATTTGGTTGTTGCCCACTGGTGGCACTAGAAGGGGCACCTTACTGGTTTGGAGAATAGACTGAGTTTAAGGATGATTATGTTGACTATATACACCAACCAGTGGACACTCTTTGACCCTGTGGCCTAGCTTGCCACGTACAAAACATACTTCACTATTAGCCTTGGAGACACCCTATTGGTTTCTATCATACATTTTGCAAAGGGGATTTGTTCAGGCACTAGTAACACTACCCTAAGGTTTAAGGCCTGGAGCCCTATCTTTATTGCCGTATCTGAATTTTAACACTGAAGAACTGGTTGAGGATAGAACTGGAACTAAAAATTTTGGGCGGAACTGAAAATGATTTCCACCCTCTAACTTAGGCTAAGTAAAGTTAAAGATACATGTTCTAGCTCTTTTTTTTTCTCCTTCTCCTTAATTTTAGCCTACTCTATTTTTATAGCATGGAACATGAGCCTGGATATGTCCATCTCCTTAATAAGCATTGCGGTGCTACACTCCTTGACCATACTGTTAGACACCCAAGACACAAACTTACTCATCTTAGATCTATTATCTGTTACCACATGAGGGCTATATCTGGCTAACTGAGTAAACTTAAGAGAATACTTTTTCACTATCATGTTACCCTACTTTAGATTAATGAAATTCAAACCTTCACTTCCCTCAACTCCAGTGGGAAGAACCTATCTAAAAAAAAGTAACAAACTCATTTTATTCTACGGGCTTTGCAACTATGGCCCTTTATACCTTCCAATTCTTAAACCATGAGTAAGCCATATCCTAAAAATGATATGCAGCAAAATCAACGCTCTCACTCGTAGTCACCCCCATAATATCAGTTACTTTATATACCTGATCAAGGAATTCCAATGGCTCTTCATCTCACTTAGACCCGGTAAAGGCTAGAGGGTTCATTCGGGTGAAGTCCCAAATTCTATATGCAGTAGTATTGGCCACTGGGTTAGCCAAAATGGTAGCTGGTCATTTATTTTAGGCTTCCATAGAATGAGCTATAGAGGTGAAAGATACTCTTAATTCTCTGTATGAGACATGCTCGTCCAGGGAATCTGCCTAAATGGGCGAAGGTGTTGGATGGTTTCCCATTCTCCTTTCGTTGTACCTTTTGGGAGGTATTCTATAAACGGAAGGGAAAAAGAATTAGACTAGGAGTTTAACTTGAGCTCATGCTCACTCGCATGATATGAATACTACAAAAAGGGAAATATATCCTAAAATGTCGTATAGCCTCTTGTTCACAAGTTTGGCGCGCTACACACCCATGCACAAGAATCTATTTGACGTGGCTTTCAGACTTCCTAAGTCTCTATTGAGACTTAGGCTTTGATACCAAGTTTTTAATGCCCTGAGTCTACACCCCGAATGTTACACGATGCTTATAATCTTAAAGTACTACAAGCTAACCCATGACTTGTACCTGCTGCAATTACCAAATAATAATAACTCTGTAATAATGAATAAATCACACTGAATCTACTGTAAGGTTCATAACTAAAATCAAACACTAATACTAATAAATAAATACTGAAAACTGACAAACTATCTAAAATAATCTAAGTCTAAATAGCCTCTAACTAAATTGTTTGATTATAGAGTTGATGGGACAATCCCCCAACTAAGTTTGACTACTGAAGTACTAATAACAGAAATCGTATCCTATCCTTGAACTATGAGGACTCACTACTAAATCTGTTGTTCATAATCTGGGCTGCTAGGTACAGTCAGGAGCCCATGCGTCTGAACCTATGATATAATATATAATAGTGCAAAAGAAAGGTATGTATTAGTAGTTTGAATATACTGGTATGCTAGGTGAGGTAAGGTTCAATCAGGGGTTCATATGCATGAACAGTACTGGCTGAGAAATCATGAATATAACTCTGCGTGAGTACAAGTATTTATGAAACTGCTGTAAAATACTGATTATGTAATACTATGCACATAACTATGTATATTATAATTAAGATCACATTTAATATTGGATAATAGGTTCTGATATCTGAGTTTACTGATACTATATTACTATTAACTGAGTGAATGTTTGTCACAGTCCAAATTCTATAGAATTAAACTGAGTTATAAACTAAGTTAGGTGACTGTATGTGAAAGTCCTGATACTGATACTAAACTGAGGTTATATAATGAGTCTGAAACTGAAACAGAAACTATGGGATTGTTCATCTAACTGACATACCCTGATTATGAACAGAATTAGGGTCCAACCAATGACCTCAGTTGGAAAGGTGTTAGCACCTTGCCAAGAGATACTAACAATGGCTTAGAGTTAACCCTCTCTAGTAGGAAGCCCTTTCGTTAACCCTCGCTAGAAGGAAAACACGTAGGAGATGTATCAACCTTAGACTGGCAGGGAGATATCTCAACCTATGCTGGATACATAATTCTGTAATGTAGGGACTGCTACTAAGAGTCAAACCCTTTTTACTGATAGGAATGCCTCCATCCCTGGGTTCGCTCGGTGCTGATTCCTATTCCTAACTGAATAGACTATGAACTGATTTCTAGATTGTACTAGGCTTGACTGAACTGTTACGGATTGTGCTATCTAACTAAACTGGACTAAGTTTACTAAGTTCTTTTAACTGACTGAATATATTGAATTCTATTATTGACTGAGTACTACTATATGTCACATCAATAAGTCTATCCTGAAACTACTATAAATCTAGGTAGCAGCTAGATTGTCGGGTATTAGATACCCCCAATACTTGATAGCATAGATAGTAAAAACATAGCACAATCTATAAAACATGATAACTTGTCATTTTGTCATAATTCATTTATTGAGGCCTTTAAGCAAACACTTGCATGGCATAAAATTGTACACATACTATTATGTCATTATTCACTATTCAACCATCACGAACATATTATCAAACACTAAGGGCATAGTTTATGCACATAATACTAGTCAACATACAAGCTTTATGATCATAATTCAAAACACTCAAATTCAAGGGTTTCCAACATGAAACTACATAAAACTACACACATTCTATTTAATTCACATGAATTTTGTAATTAATCATGGATTAGAACCCACATAAAATCATAATCATTAATACGATTTAAACCAATATGGAATTCATGAAAATAATCATCTTGAAATTTTTAAAAATTTCTTGAACCCCAAGTGTGGAAGGAAACCCTTAGATGAACACCAAACATACCATGGTAAGTAAATTCATAACGATTGATGGTATGTTCTTGAAAATTGGTCTTGAAACGTGCCCGGTGATGCGGTGAGCACCGCACTGCATTGATGCCATCAATGTGATCACTTACGCACCGTGTTGAGTTCACATTGGTTCATTGGAATTGCACTGAAAGAAGGGGAATAATTATCCGTCGATGCAATGGGTGACGTGATGCGTCGAGATCGCATCGACCCACTATTTTGGCCACTTGAATACAATTCAAACTAGGTTAAAAAATCAAAAATTCATCCGAAGTAACCTATTGACACACCTAATCATGATTCAATCCAAGGATCAACAATTTAAGGTTATAAGAGTCATAAACTAAGATCACCAAATTATGAAGTCTAAAATAATTCTAGGTTTAAACACTTAGCTGAAATTTTTGAGTCTGGGGCCTCTTTTCAAGCTTTAACGGACTGAGTTGAGCTTAGAATTTTGTGGGTTATTTCAACATGTGCGGTATTTATTCTTACTTGAGGAATACCTATAGTGGTGTATATTTATTTTTGTTGTTTTTTTTTCCTTCTATTTGATCTTAGCAGCATAAAAAGAACTATGAGTGATAATGCTAGTCAAGCCGGGTCATTCAATGGCCCTCTTGATTATGAGGGGCAACTCAATGATATTTGTCATTAAAGTACCATCTGTATCCCACCTACTCATGGGAACAGTGTCTTTTATATCACAAGCATCATGTATCATATGTTGCAAATGAAGGGGCTTTTGGGGGGACAAGTTTTTAAGGGCCCCAAACTTTATTTGAAGAATTTTGTAGAGGTGTGTTCACCTTTTTATATTGCACACATAATCCAAGAATCCATATGACATCATATCTACCTATTTTCTCTAATGGGAAGGGTGATATTATGTCTTCAATCTCTTATGGTCGGTCTATAACTTCATCGGATGAACTCACCACGAAAATACTTCACCGGTATTTATTACCATTCCAAATGATCAAATTAAGGGATGCGATCATCAACTTTAGGATATTTAATGTAGAGACTTTCTAAGAAGTGTGGGAAAAATTAAACAGAAAACTAAGGCAGTGTCTAAACCATGAGGTTTTGGAGAAGATGCTTCTCCTAATCTTCTACCATGCTCTTGATCCACTCAACAAAATTGTGATGGATAATACGTAAGGGGTTCTCTTGTGTAGTAGCATTATCATGTGGCAATGAATTTGCTTGAGGAGGTTACCTAGAAGAAACAAGGATGGCATACCTTAGATGCCAAGGTTCCTAAGAGTTCTCCCACTACATCATTAGTAGACAAAGAATAAAGCAATCAAGATGAAGAAATAGAGGAGAATAAGTCTAAGATGATGATGCAACTAGAGCTTTTGACTAAACATATTATGGGTGCTCATCGCGAAAGTACTTAATGCCCATGGAATTGAAATCTTATAAAGATGAGGAGGAGGCTAAATATCTAGATGAGGAGATTCGGTACTTGAAAAATTACTCGGGGGGTTCCCACCCTGCCTATCAAAGGCAAGGTGGGAAACAAGGTTTGATAGA
>NC_061117.1:161752969-161760126 GCF_002878395.1 Capsicum annuum
GGGAAAGACATCATAGTATTCATTAAAAACAGGGACTGTTCCTAAAACATCTTATAGCCTCCCGCACATAAATGTGGCGCGCAACACACACATGTACAAGACTCTACTAGATGCGGCTTTTAGACTTCCTAGGACTCTGCTAAACCTTAGGCTCTGATAACAAGTTTGTAATACCCCGATTCACTGAACCAGAATGCTACACGGTGCTCATGACCCCGAGGGACCACAAGCTAACCCATGACTAATATTTGTACCTATATACCACAAATCATGATATAATAATGCGGAATACATAAAACTATAAGGCCATAAGGTTCAACTGAATAAAACTATGTTGGTGAAAATACCCAAAACAACTTAATCTGAAAGCTAAGTGTGAACGTAAATCTGAACATAAATCTGAAAGCCTTTAAACTATCTGAATAAGGAGTTGAAGGAAAATATCTCTAACTAACTCCATAAAACTGAACTGAAGAAATAAATAAATGTATCATATCATATTGTCCTCGAATTAATGAGGACTCATTGTGCCTCTGCGACGGGAATGCTACCGCTACTGCTGGGCTGGAGCTCGTGTCTCAGAACCTATGGTGTAACATGAAAAGCAAGATCTATAACGGAAATGCATCAGTACAATTGGAGTACTGAGTATACGAGGAAGGTAGGCTGAACATAAAGGGTTTCATACATGAACAACACTGACTGACTAATATGAACATGCGAGTGCAAACACACATATATAAAAAATGGGACCGTGAATATGTGATAGTATGACCTGTAAGTTAATACATGGTTTATTGATAACTATCATGACTGATACTGAAACTAATAACATGGACGACTGTATCTGACTGTCCTGTATATACTAAAATCTAAATAACGCCCTGAGTTCTTTTATTTAGACTGATACTGAAATTATGGGAAGTAGTGTTTAACCGACATGCCCCATGTATGCCGTTATGGTTAAACTAGGGTCTAATCTCTGCCACGACTGAAGGGGTGTCAATACCTTGTCATGGGTAAGGACAGCCTGTAAGTGACCCTTATCTGGCGGGTACTCAATGAGAATGGTGGGAACCCTAAACTGACGGGCTAAGCCACCTCATCAACCCTAATCTAACGGGTTAAGATGTCTCAACCTACTCTAGCTATGTAGTTCTGGAATATAAGGATGACTACTAAGAATCAAACCCTGAACTGGCAGGTGAGTTCCCATCCTTGGGTTCACTCGGTGCTAACCTCTACTCCATCTGGAGAAACTGGACATGAATAACTGACTGTGCATGACTTAATCTTACTAAATTCCGTTGACTGGCAGATTGTTACTGATATCTGACAACTGACTAAGATCATGAGGTTTTCCTGAGTCACATGACTGACTGAAGTCTATGGAATCATAGCTTGAGTTCGGATATCGTGAAACATGACATGGCTCTAGGCACACAACTATAGTTTTCGGGTACAAGTACCCCAGGACTCGATAGGAGGAAACTGACACACATGTCATGACTTGATCACAAGATTTGACTCCACAATTCACAATATCATAAGTAAGGCTTTCATAATAAGAATTATTCTCAACAAACTATCACATGATTGGGAATGTACACGACATGTATATACATGCATGGCTTCAATAAAGTGGTCATTCCATATCGTAACAATATCATGAGCATCTCGTACAACTTCTTCAATTCAAGACATTAGCACGGGGATCACGTTGAACATAAACTTAGAACATGGAATAGTCATTTAGGACATATTATGTCATAAAAGCATGATTTCTATTCCCTTATGTATTTTCATAAACACCTTACATACACATCTTAGGCATACGTGGATTCATCAAGATTATAAATATTCAAGCACCAATTTCACATATTTATACGTTAAATACCACCATATCCTCACAATAAACATACAAAGATCCCATCTTAGGCATCATCAAACTCCAACCACATGAACATCAACCACCAACAACATAAAAATCATGATACAAAATTTAGAAGATGGTTCTTGAGCTTCATGGATAAAAGGAGTCCATGAATCAACTCACGCATACCTTAGAAGGAAGATTCTTGATGATTGACGGAGGAATTTCCTTGAAATCAGATCTTCAAGCTTAGTTACACAACCCTAGCTGTTTTTCTCTTTTAGTGCTCTTGGATGATGAGCTTTGAGATAATAATAGGGTTGTAATATGTTTAGAAGCTATATATTTCGTGGGGTTAAGTTTAGGGACTTGTAGAGAGTGTTAAAAGACTTAATTACCCTTAAAATAACTCAAAATGGAGTGTTTTTGGCACCTGGAACTGACTTTGGTGGCGCCCAAGTGATTGCCTAAGCTAGGTTAGGTGGCGCCTAACCAATCGCCAATGTTTGTTTGAGCGGCTCCTAACCAATCGCCTATCCTTACTGTCTCTCACTAAAATGGACATAACTTTTTGCTCAGGTATTGGATTAAGGCGAAATTGGTATTGTTGGAAAGATAATTCAATTATCTACAATTTAGTGGGTCTAAATCATCCAAAATACCATATTAACATTGAGTTATACTCGTTCAAAGATGACCCTTGCATAATCAAACACTAAAACTTGATGGATTCAAAAACTCTTAGCTTGTATTAACTTAAGTGACTCATATGAACATGCTTAATGGATCATAAGCTATACTATCACTAGGATATTTATTGTAAGTCATGTACTCAAGTATGAATCACAGGATAGGAGATTTCATACGTAGGAATACTTATTCACTTCTTAACTTAGAAATATGCGGGGTATTACAGTTTGTGAGCACTCAAATAGCATCCTTGAACCCCTCTGTCATTTCTTATCATGTAGGTGCTTTGTGCCTATACTTTTACTGTTAAAAATAGTCCATAAAATGCATGATATGGAGAAGGCCTAAAATTATGATTTGCACGCTTTAGTATTTAGACAAATTATGCTTGTATGGTGCTTAGCTATTAGAATATGGTGGGTGCTCATAATTAGGGAAGTCTTTAGTGCCCGAAATATGTGTGGAAATGGAGACAAATAAAGTGTGCACACCATGTTCTTGATATAATGTCAAAATGAATGCTAACTAATATTTTTACTTTTTAAATTCATAATGGATTACCTAGTAGGCTTTTTCAATGATGTTACTGTTGATTCTTCTTGTACAACATGCTTGTGGCCTAAAATTTGAAAATTTTAAACATGGACAATAATTTTGAAACTGGTATCAATTATGAAAATCACGATCATCAGGACCAGAATCGCAGCTCCATAGCCTACAATTGCGGTAACTGAGTGTGATTTTCTGCCCTACACAAAAATCCTACACTTTAAAGTTTTGCATGAACACTACCAAGAAACAATCTAATGGGCTTCGGTGAACAATATAGCATAGTTTATGTTTAGAAATATAAATAATGGATGTGTTTGTTGTATCTTTCTTTTCAGGATAATCTCATGGACAAATACAACCACATCCGATTCATGGCATTCGACTGCCACACATACTATGATGGTGACCTTCTGAGGACAAAGCTTTTCTCGAAGAGAGGCGTATATTTGGATAATATGCTAGGGAGGCTCCCGATATTTCATCACAGGCTTAAGGCTATAGGATGACAATGATTTGCCCTACATTCGTGCAAGGAAAATGAGCAATGGGTCTGTGAGTTCAACATCAACCTTAGCGTAGTATCTTTATCGGACCCATCTAACATGACCATCAACATCCAAGGAAAAATAGTGAACTTTAGGGTTGATCAAATTAATGATATCTATGGGCTCCCAAATACAATCATGATCAAGTTAGAAGAAAAAAGGTGTGAGCCAAGAAGCTGGTTAGTGGAATGTTTATGTCCTGTAAAAGAAGTCTCGTGGGCAGAAACCAAGAGTGCTATCAATATGAATGACTTCACTTTTGAGGCTAGAGTTTCTTTGAACATAATATGTAGTAGAGTCGCTACTTGAACCCATATTACACCAGTCCCATATATGCGAGCCCAGATGACCACTTGTATTTTAGATGACATTTCTTTGGATATTGACCAGCTTGTGGTTTTTGGTATGAAATTCTTTAAGAACTAAGGTGGTACATATCTCTTCCTGTCCTCTTTGATTATTGAACTTTGTATGAGTGTTGGGGTTGAAGAATACTCTGGAGATACTTTTGTGTGCCCTTGTACCCCAATCTATCCATTCAAAATTTGAGGAGAAGGTACACCAGGTAAAATCAAGAAGAGAAAGATCGACTTGAGGAAGTCAACATGTGAGGAGCCTAAGTTTTATAGGCCATCAAAGAGATCATGTCAAATATACCCCAGGGACTGGGAGAACCCTTCACCACTTGTTATTCATATCTGTCACTGTCCGATTATGAAAAGTATAGGGAGGAATAAAATAAGCTAGGAGATACTATTGTTAGCTTTAGATAGCCTACTCACCTTGGTGGAGCCACATCACGATCTATGGGTTGCATATGAAAAGATAGTGATTAAGAAGAAGAGTGATAAGTTCTTTGATAAGATGTAGAAGGAGGTGAAGGTTCTATGGAATGTCCTAAAACCCCATGATCGACTTTCTTACTCCCGAGAATAGAGTGATGATAAGGCTCTAACTTAATGGTTTGGTCCTAAGGAGAATGATGATGATGTAAAATATAAGAACAATAATAGCTCTTGATGCGGTCTCAAGGATCACCCTTATCTGTCTTTATGCTTTATTATTTATGTTGTAAGGACACTATCACTTTTTAGTTAGGGTGCCTGTCATTATATTCATTTTATCTGGTCCTGTATTATCGATATCTCTTCATGTTTTGATGTTCTTTTAGATTATTCTTATTTTTATTTAGGTTTTAATATTCAAAGACTCTGATAGTGCCCACATTGGCATGGACTAATTAATTTGTCATTTTTTTTACTTTATATTCATTCTACTTATTTTTTTTGATGGATGAGCTTTTCTCTCTTATAGACTGAGTGACGACATTCTTATGGGAAAAGCATTGTGTTAGGTTATTGAGCCATGGATGCCGGGGGAAGTCTAACTACACGTGGCATTGATGTCACAAATGCAAGGGAATTTTAAGTACCTATAGTATTTTTATTTTAGGATTGCATTTATACTAATGCAGAAAATTGAGTAGCCATTTGGTTGGTGATCTGAGGTGATTTCATATACTTCGGTATAATTATTCTAGCTTATATCTCCTTTTTTTGAGAGAAATTCATGTGCTTAATGTGGTCATAATGATATAAATAATCATTTAACTTTCCAAGTGTGTGATTACAATGGTAAATATGTTTTTCAAACAAGTTTGTACGTAATTGAGTCATTTAGAGTTCAACCCGGAAAACTAGTTTTACCAGCTTGAGCTAGGTGTTTGTCTAGTTGGTTTCAGAGGGTTCTAATGTGTTTAATTTGTTCCCAATGATTTAAAGTTGTAATTATGAGTGGAACAACTTGTTTTTATTGTGCAAGTTTAACTTGATTAAGTTAAGAGTTGAAACATAAAGTTGAAGATCATGGAAGTTAGCCTTATTTTAGCTTGTGTTTTGATTCATTGTTGATGATATTGGGTTGTTTTGATCCCTAATTTTGTGGTGTGTGATTATGTAGGAGGATTTTTGAGCTGAATATGGTGATATATTGATGATTTAATGGCCAAAAATTCATTGGAAATACACCATACAGTCAAGGATGAACGGAGGAACGTCCAACACTTAACCAATTTTCGAGAAGCAAATTCAAGAGAGGTATCACGATAGGGTCACGCTGTAGCCCTCATTGGACTTAAGTTAAGCCTCATATCACAATGGTCACATACACGGCCAAATGCAATTTTAAATTCTGCCAACACACAAAAGGAGATAATGAAAGGCGGACAGTGGAAAATTCTTTCATATCATGTTGTCAATAATTTGGATCGTGGGTATGAATATTATTGGATAAAACCCTCTTTTCGGGGTTGAAACCAAGAAGATGAGTACTATTATTTATAATTAAATTTGTTTAATTTTTCTTATCATTATTGGTTGTTTGTTTATTCTTATTTTAATTATTTTATTGATTGATCACCCATAAAAAATATGTATTTTCGATCTTTTGAACTCGGAAGAGGGAATAGGGAAATAGAACTTGGGAATAAATAAATTTTGGGTTTTTTATTCTTTTATTAAATATAGAATTATACTTAGCGTCTAAGATAGAGATATACTTAGATGTCTTACTTGATTAGAACGTAGGATGATTGCTTTAATTAACTTAATTTGATTATTACATCCCCGCTCAACGATGTAGTTATCATGCCCATATTAGGTAAAGGATTAGAGCTTGGGAAACCATGGTCATGCAATTAACCCTACGAATCTGCAATAAAGATAACCAAATTAGTGGATGAAAATCAATAACCTAGTATGATTGTTTGGAGAGCTTTAACCCTGGGCTTTACTCCATTGATTGTTCCAAGTACTTTTATTTACACTTTATTACTTTAGTTTTAATTACCAATTTTAAAACTCTCTTTTGGTTACTTTTGCACAAAATTAATCCTAGATGTTAAACTAAAATTCAATCGTTGTTAAATCAAGTCTCTGTGGGATCGATACTTGGCTTTCATTAGGCCACTTTACTACTATACAAGACCACATATACTTGCGTGTGCGCTTGGACGCAGTCAAGTTTTTGGCACTGTTGCCAAGGACTTGTTATTTGGCAACTGTTTATTTTATTTTTACTTTTAGATATATTTGATGTTTTTTATGCTTGGTCTTAGTTTTGTTTTTTGTAGGAAACAGGTTACAAAAGTTGGCAAGGGATCAGGAATTGGTTGAAAAAAGCATCGAACCTGAGAAATGTTTTTATCAAATAAGGAGAGAAGCACACCTTCTGCATCAAATTCTTCAAATCCAAGAAAACCAAGATAATCCTACTATAATGGCTACAGAACAACAAGCACGCAGATGGTTCGAGAAGTGGCAGGCCCATTTCCAACGAACTTTACTTCCCCAATTAAAAGAACAACTTCTAGGGGAAATTTTGAGTTAAAGCATAATATGGTGCATTTTCTTATTAACAGTGGACATTTTGTAGGGATTTCGCACGAGGATCCATAATTTCACTTGCAGAATTTCATTGAGCTTATAGACACATTCAAT
>NC_061117.1:161763126-161848074 GCF_002878395.1 Capsicum annuum
AAAACCGCACTCATCCCGAATATGTGTGATCAAGAATGAATGAAAATAGAAAAAGTCTAAGAGGGGGGACCCCAAAAGAGTAATGTAGTACCAAGGAGGCTTAGTCACTTCAAATATCTATGAACACCATTCTATCCCCAAGCCTACATTACAAGCCGAAGAAAAAGACCTATAGTGATCCTAACTCAACTGTCTGAAAGCCTTAGTAATGAAAATAAGGGTAAGCATATGGTATTTGAAATACATTGATTGGAATTTATTTTTGAGAGTGAATGTCTGTTGACCATCCCTGCATTGACATGTTTAATTTCAAACATGAGTTAGGAGGGACTTCTTTGTTGTAAGGGCACACAAGTTTTATCACTAGCTGCCTACTTGTTTGGGCAGTGTAACTTGTATATATGCATGTTTTCTGTTTCAAACTTTATGCCAATCTTGATTCCTTTGTGCCACATTGTAGAACTTCATTTATAAACATAGTTGGGTTTATAAGTAATTGAACTTGGAGAGTGCCATGTGTTTTGAGCTAAAATTGAAAATCAAGTGCCATGGGTATCTTATGTATTTCTTGGTTAAGGATCGTAGTGTTGTGTTTTGGTTGCTTGAGGACAAGCAATTGTTTTAAGTTGGGGGTGTTGATGTGTGAGCAGATGCTAACACATTTAAGTCTTTTAACTCTAAATAATTGTGAAGTCTTAAGCATCTTTTATTATTTTTGATTGTTTTTATTGTTTTAAAGCGGATGTAAGTGATCGAGGAGGAAACTAAAGGAAAGAAGAACAAAATCAGTTGGAATCTGGTGCAAATAAGATGAAGTGTAGCTAACGACATCTTTAATGCGCCGTCATACATGTGAAAGGCTGTCATAATTGCCGTTAAGTTTAGACAGAAGCTAAAGAATTGATGTAAAGTGTGACGACATTTCTGAAGCACTGCCACAACTTTGACAAGGCATCAAAATCGTCGTCAACTCGAAGTAGAACATGATGATTTCCAATGAGGATGTGATAAAATTTCTCACATGCCATCACCTATTTCAACACTGTCAAATTTTGCCATCAGGAGAAGCAAGAGATACTATTATACTGGAAACTTTGATGACCTTCTGCAAAAGCCATCAGGTGACTGACAAGCCGTCAGAATTGGAGTCGTCTATTTCGAGAGAAAAAAAGCTGAAACTTGAGATTTTCTTCCATATATAACTCTTTCTATTTAAGGCATAGTTATTAGGTCTTATTACATGGAGGAACTTATAAAAAGAGTTTTTTAATTCTCTTTATGGGGCATCATCCATAATTTATTATCCATTGAGTAGAGAACATATGATATTTTTTCTCTCTATCTCAAGAACAATATTTTTGGTGTTTTTGACTTATGATTCAAATGCAATTTCACTTTCGATTCCATTCATCATTGTCATTTAATCCTTTCAGTTATGAATGCAAATTTCATACTTGACTTGGGAACCTTCAATCTTGACTCAATTTAGGAAATCCATGGTGGATTCAAGAGATTCTTGGAAGAGGTTTTGGATACTTAGGGTTTATGTTGACAGAAAACTTGAGAAAAACCTCATAGGATACTTGTAAATGGCTTTGATTTAGTGTTTCCATGATTCTATAGGCTTGGAAAAGGTCCAAAGTGCCTTTTTAAACATCTGTACGAAACTAGAAAGATTGAACTGGAACCCAATTTCATTGGCCTCCACGACGCGCCACTTATCGCGGTGCACACTATAATTTGACAATTGGGAAATTGGCAGCCTCCACGATGTGGATCCATCATGTTTTCCCACTAGTTAGGACCTGGGAATCCTCCGCGATGCGCCACTATCATGGGTTTCCACTGGAAATTGACAATTTCCAAATCAACCCTCTCCGCGACACGCTAGGCAGTTAAATGATGCAGTTTTATGACCAAGGCTTAAATTAGTCGTAACTTCCTACCCAAGTGTTGTATTTGGGTAAATCTTATATCAATGGAAAGCTTATCAGATTTCCCATGGGACAAAAAGTAGAAATTAGGGAAATTCTATATGTTTAACAAATTACTTACTTAGGAAGCAACTTCTCAATCTTTTAGGGCTAGAATCACGCCTCACTCGACATGCCCTATGACTCAAACTACGAGGGAACTTTGTGCAGCCTTACAATATCTCCCCCTTGGGAACATTCATCCTCGAATATCGCTAGTTAGGCTCGAAATACAAGAAAAACTAGGTACACACAGCCGAAACAATTACTAAATGGTTCAAGATCTTCCTAAACTCATGACCACTCCGGATATCGCAAGAACTCGTACAAACATAGATGCATAGCTGAACTTTAGATTAGAAAATCTGAATCAACGAAGAATAGTACCTTCGAATTGATCTGAACTTCCAGAAAAGTGGGTATACTAAACTCTTGCATCATACCACCCGATCTTTGGTGCTCTACTTTAACCTATTGACACATCGCACACTTTGCTACAAACTCGACGATGTCTTTCTTCATGCCGTTCCACCAATAGATTTCCCGCAAGTTGCGATACATCTTGGTAGTACCAGGATGAATGGAATAATGCACGCCATACGCTTCACCCATAATCCTCTTCCTCAAATCATCAACACACGGAACACACAACCTACCATGCACCGTCAACACACCGTCTCCCCCTTGGGAGAAAGCTAGACCTTTTGGTCCTTAACTAACTCCTTCAGTTTAACCAAACTAGGATCCCTATCCTGCTTATCCTTCACTTCCAAAACTAAAAAAGATTCGGAAGTACTCTGCACCAACATACTCCCCTCCACTAAATCAAGCAATCTAACACCCAATCTAGCCAGACAATGAACATCATGAGCTAACTCTCTCTTACCTTCCTCAATATGTGCAACATTACCCATGGACAATCTATTAAGGGCATCCGCCACCACATTGGCCTTGTTCGGGTGATACAACACACTCATATCATAATCTTACAACAACTCTAACTATCTCCTCTACCTAAGATTCAACTCCTTCTGGGTAAACACGTACTACAGGCTTTTATGATCGGTAAACACATCAACATGGACACCATAAAGATAGTGTCTCCAAATTTTCAAAGCAAAAACTACAACAGCTAAGTCAAGATCATGGGTGGGATAGTTCTTTTCATGCGGTTTCAACTGTCTAGAGGCATAGGCTACAACCCTACCCCTTTGTATCAACACACAACCGAAACCAACTCTAGAGGCATCACAATACACCACAAAACCTTCAGTACCATCAGGCAAAGTCAACACAAGGGATGAAGTGAGTCGAGTCTTCAACTCCTAAAAACTCTTCTCATAGGAATCGGACCACTGGAATTTAACCTTCTTTTGGGTCAACCGGGTTATAGAAACGCAATGGAAGAGAAACCCTCAACAAAATAATAGTAATAGCCCGCTAGCCCCAAGAAATTCCTAATGTCAGATGGAGAGATAGGTCTAGGCTAGTTTCTCACAGCTTCTATCTTTTGGGGATCAACTCTAATACCCTTGGCTGAAACAACATGACCCAGGAAGACTACAAACCTTAGTCAAAATTCACAATTACTGAATTTGGCAAATAATAGGTGATTTCTAAGAGCTTGCAAGACAATTCTAAGATAAGCTGCATGGTCATTCTCATCACGAGAGTACACAAGGATGTCATCTATGAAGACAATCACAAACGTATCAAGGTATTGCTTAAACACTCGATTCATGAGGTCCATCAAGGCTACTGGGGCATTGGTTAGCCCGAAAGACATGACTAGAAACTCAAAGTGACCATAACGGGTTTGGAAGATCTCTTTGGAATATCACATTCCCTCACTTTAAGTTGATGATAGTCGGATCTAAGGTCTATATTGGAAAAATAACTTGCACATTGCAACTGATCAAACAGGCCATTAATTCTTGGAAGAGGATACTTATTATTTACTATGACCTTGTTCAGTTAATGGTAGTGAATGTACATACACAAAGATCCATCTTTCTTCCGCATGAACAAAATAGGTGCGCCCCAAGGAGAACTACTAGGTCTAATGAAACCTTTGTCTAAGAGATTTTTGAGTTCCTCCTTCAACTCCTTAAGCTCGGCAGGTGAATGGAAATAGGCTAAGTGTCGGGAAGAAGGTCAATTCTGAACTCTATCTCTAAATTGGGAGGTACCCATGGGAGATTTTCTGGAAAGACATTGGGGAACTCATTAACAACATCAACCGACTGGATGGTTGAAGTCTCGGACTTAATGTCCCTGAACCTAACTAGGTGGTAGATGTAACCTTTGGATATAAGCTTTTTGGCTTTGATATAGGAGATAAAATAACTCTTGGGAGATACCGAACTCCCTGACCACTCAAACACTAATTCATCAGGAAACTAAAACTTGACCACACGGGTACGACAATCTATAGATGCATAACAAGAATGAAGCCAATCCATAACCAAAATAAGGTCAAATCTATCATGTGTAACTCTATCAAATCTGTAAGTATGACTCTATGAAGCACAGTAACAGGTCAATTTCTATACACTTATTTTACAACAACTAACTCTCCGACTGGTGTAGAAACTAGAAAAGCCTTAGGAATCATTTCAAGATTCATTTCGAAATTCACAGCCACAAGTGGGGTCACATCAGAGAGATTTGACCCGGGGTCCAACAACACATAAAAATCAAGACAAAAGACACGAAGCATACCAGTAACAACATCAGGAGAGTCCTCCTGCTTCCGACGGGGTGGCAAAGCATAGAACTTGTTCTGTGGCTGACCGCCAGTGGTACTAGAAGAAGCTCCCTGAGCAGAGGCGGGACAGAGTACCGAAGCTGGTGCACTAGCAGCCTATGCCTGAGGTCGGGCATCTCTATTCCCTTATCTAGCATGGGGACAATCTCTAAGTCTGTGGCCCTGCTTGCCACAACCAAAACAACCCCTCACATCTCTGAAACACTCCCCAAGGTAATTTCTACCACATTTAGCATAAGAAGGATAATAGGGTCTATTACCAACACTATTCTGTGGCCCAGACATGAAAGAAATGCTACCTTGCTCCGGCCTACCTCTAGGCGCGGAAGCACTAGCTGAAGAAAGAACTAGAATAGAAGGACATCTCTAAAACTGGGGGTGGTTCCCTCTATGGAACCTAGGCTGGCTAAACTCATGCTGATCAGATCTCGCCCATTTACTACCCCTTATTCTATCTCTTTCTCTAAGTTTATCCACCTCTATCTGTTGGGAATACGTCATCAACCTACCCATATCTATATCTTTATGCAATATCGTAGCCCTACACTCCTTCAGTACCATCCCAGAAACACTGGTCACAAACTTACTCATACTAGCCCAGGTGTCAAAAATAAAATCTGGAGCACACTTGGCCAACTAATTGAACTTCAAATAGTTCTCCTTAATAGTTATGGAGCCCTGTGTGATGCCCCAAATTATTGGGGCCTTTCACCCACCAAGATTGTGCGTGCCAACTAGGCCCCAACATTGTCAACTATGCAGGCGACATGTGTTGAGGGAATATACTGAAGTTAAAGATGAGGAAAAGGGGCATAACATAAGGTAAAAAGAATCTATATATTTTTCATGACATGTCCTAAAAGTGCCAAGGTGATTTGAGAGGGCTTGGTATGAACCCAAGGGTATGGAGGCATGGTGAGGATCGTTTGCGGTGTTCGATGTCAACGCCATGCCATTTTGAGATACAAGTGGAATATAAGGATTCCGGTTTAAAATGTTGATATTAAGGGTACCTTATGTATTCTTACCAAATTTTGGGTCATTTGGAGTCGGTTTAGATAGTGTCTTGACTTGGCCAAAGTCCAATGGTATTATCGTAATTTTCTGGTTGGTCCGAAGGCCATAACTTGTTCCATGTGTATGGGAATAGGGTGAAACTTCATGGAGGTGTGAAAGAAGTCAATATAAAGGAGTAAGAACAAACGGAATCCAATTTTAAGGTCGAATGAATGATCTAAGCCCCAGTACATGTCTCGGGCAAAATATGTCTAGTGGTGGACATTGGGATTATTTATTTTAAGCATATATAAGGGGGGTATACATGGTGACAGCCTACCAGCCTCCCTCGGGTGTGTCGAAGATGGCCACCCCAAGTGTGCTTCCTTGAGGTACAACCTCAAGGGCCTGTCTTGGCATGTCAAAGGAATGTGGAAGGTACTCATAGGGAGTGGGAACCCTATGGGCAACGCAGGGTCGGGTGGACTAATATTGGGCGCCCCGACAAGGCTAGAGGTTGGCTATATGAATCGCCATACCCCGCAGGTTGTCTAAATGATGGAAGGATGCCTCCAAGATGATAGAAAAATTGAGATACTCTCCCCAAGAGAATCGTGAGCTAACTTTTGAGCTTGGTCAAGGTTCAGCCAAGCGAGAAAGAGTCTGTTGGACTAGACGCGCAGTTGTGGGGCGACACTGTGCTATGAAAGTTGGATGCAAGTTATATGGGCAATTTTTGGCTATGTCATAAGACATGAGAGGGAATGACTAAGAAAGACGCTTGATACAAAGGCCAAGGATTGAAGGTTGCCCTACTCGAGTGAAGCAAAGGCCAAGTGCACATGCACAAGGCGATGTCAAGCTTAAGGATAGGACTTTGCATGTTAAAGCGATGCCCAGGTCCAAGCAAGGGACGAGTATGTCCATAGCCATCCCCGGGAGCGCATATGGATGAGATCCAAGGTTTAAAGATGCGCAATAAGAGTTGCTTATACGATGGCCATGTTAGCCAACATGTTGATAGAGCAGCACCAAAGGGAGCAAACCTTTGAGGCAAGCTTCCCATAGGAATAGGATCGTGCTAAAGACCTGGGAAATAAGGAAGGGTAGACCATAGTTAGGGGAACCATGGGCACCGCACGTGCAAAATTGTGTGCTGCTGATACAGTGAAAAATGAGCCCGTGACAAGTGGTATCAGAGCAAGACCACTTGCTACGTAAGTGGTATCAGAGCGTAGAATTGAGAGCAGATTGTGAATGTCATTGCAGCGATCACGTCAAAGCATAGATTGACATTCTTCGTGCTTATGAAGATCATTTGAGACGACGCTACCTTGTGAAGAGAATTGGTTGTATGCTGAGACACTTGATTTACCTATGTCAACCAAGGCCCATCATTTTATAATCACACCATGTCACAGCCGTTGATTCCGCCTTCGTCTGTGTGGGTTGATTTATCTTCGAAGCATCCGAGAGTGATTGACAAACCTTCAAGGGATGACTTCAAATCAATGGGTACCGTATGCAGAGGGATTCTATAGAGGCACATTGACCAACAGGTGTGGTCATCGTGCGATGCTATTTGAGTGGAACCATAAATTTGGACAATCGGATAGCTGGTGCTCAAATGTCCTTTATTGCTGGGAGCCGTCAGTTCCTCAGAAACTCTGTTAGCGGTATGTTGGCAACTATGGTCAGAAGAGAGCATAGACTTAAAAAGGACGTCAAACAAGGTTGGAGACGTATATACTTCACCCATACATAAAATAGTCCACACCAAGACTAGACCTCACCCTATACGATTAGGTTATGTATAACTAGTGCACTTATATACGATTTGGAGGAGGCTCACTTGTACCTTGGACAATGTGTAAACTTCACCACACTGCCTAGGGTACGAGAAGGGAATGAAAGAAGGATACGACTCGTATTTAAGGGGTAAAATTCATGCCACTATTCATAACCACCCTAATGACATCAAATGAAGAAATTTCTCAATGGTTTAAAGTATAGGTGTTTCAATTCTCCCAAACTTGGATCATTCATCCTCGAATGATGGGTAAGGAAAGTATAAACACAATTCAACACATTATCAAACATTAAATCAACCTTCAATCGACTTTTGAAAGTGCACACATCAAGGATACAACATACATCAAGCTCATTATCAATCGACCATTCATTTCATTAACTTTGGGACTCAAACACAATACTTATCAAAACACTTACTTATTTCACAGCATTGGAAATTTAATGCATCGACTTATGAAGGATACTTCCTCAACTAAAATTCTAGGGACTCTAACCCATCTTTTATAAAAGAATGAATTAACTCAAGGTATTAGGGTCTTAAACCTATCACAACTACGACACATATAATTTCAAAGAATTAAGGACTTGAACCCATGGTCTAACAAGACATAAATCAATTCAAAGCTTGGGGACTTTAACTATTTATCTAAACAATTCATAATCTAATTCAAAATATTGAGGATTTTAACCCATCGTCTATCAAGACATAAATCAAGTTAAGAAAATTATCACATACCTTCATCATAAGTTTTTGGGATGGTAAACAAATGTGGATACTTAGACTTCATGTCCTCTTCCACCTCTAAAGTTTCTTCCTCGAACTTTTGGCTATTCCATAAAACCTTTATCGAATCAACTTCTTTCATTTCCAACCAGCGAACTTGCCAATCCAAGATCCTTACTAGGATCATTTCATAGGACAAAGAGTATAAGATATCAACATCCTTAAAGAGAACAAACAACGAAGGATCACCTATATTTTCCATAACATAGAGACATTAAAAATCAAGTGAATGGAGTTCATGTTAGAAGGGAACTCCAACTTATAGGAAACATTGCCAACCTACTTCACAATTAAGTAGGGACCAATATACCGAGGACTAAACTTCCCATTTTTACCAAACTGCATCACTCCCTTCATGGTAGACACTTTCAAGAATATCTAATCGCTAAAACTAAAGTCTAAGTCCTTACGCCACATTATTGGTAAGAAGCAAACTCAACAACCTTAATTTATGAAGCACACATGATTTGGAAGATCTTCTCAATTTCATTAATAAATCCTTAAGGATCCTCCTCCACCTTGATACCCAAGATGATAAGAGGGCTCAACCTCATAAATTTTCAAAATCTGGTGGCCTCAGAAAAGACAATAATCGGAGCACCACGCTTCAATTAAGAGTCTACTATTAAGCCAAGAGGTTCATAGAGCGATGAATCTTGCCATTACAAGGATGAATCATGACTCGGAGTAACTTATTAAGCTCAAATTACTCAAATTGGTTTGGAGATTAACATTTTCCTCTATCAGTATGATTGTATGAGTGGTGAGATTTTAGTGTAATTCTTGTGTATATGTTCAGTCTAAAACTTACCCCGAGTGTGTTCAAAATAAAATCCTAGACAAGCTTGTTTTTTAGAATGACCGAGGCTATTTTTGACCCGTCACAGAGCCAAGTTGCCACCTTAATATTTTTCTCTAGTTAAATCCTTTGAGCCTTTTTACCCATTTTTATTTATTTTTCTAATGATAACCCTACTAAAACACTTGAGCTCTATTAAAAAAGTTCATTTTCGCACATAACCACCTTTGACGAATTACAATATTTGAAGAAATGAAATATATGCAAACACCTATGTTTGGGGAGGGGTTGTGTAGTTGGAAAAATAATGTGAGGGTTGTTCAAACTCAATGTTTAGGAGGGTAAATGTGATGTGCTACGATAATCCAAAAAAGGTGTATGTAAATTTGTCAATGTATGTGCTTAAATGATAAGTGAATTTCTTAATAATAAAGTGGAATAGCATGTCACATAGAACTTGAAGAGAAATTGAATAATAAAGGGCTAATAAGGGATTAAAGTTAGAAAGTTTGTTGAAAAAGTCAAAGAAATGAAGAAAAAAATAGTGGTATTGAATTGTTTGGTAAACGCTAAAAAAAGGGGTAGAGAAATATGGGATATGAATTGAATGAGAATAAAGTGGAGAGTTGGAAAATTTTAGGGGTAGAAAGGATTGAGTAATTGTATTGAAGGAGGTTTTTTTAGTTACTTGATCCATATATATTCTTCCAGCACCTCAAACCTTCATCTTGTCCCGCAAGACGTTGGTGATTCCAAACTATGCAAGTTTACATTAGTGGCAAAAAACATAAAGGGCAAGCCTATGGTTCTACTCATTGTACTTGAATTTCCTTGTGAGAGTGAGGGTGAATTATTTTATTTTTTGAGCTTCTTTAGAAATTTTAATGTCTTTTGAGTGTATGGAGCTAACTCTTGCTCGTGAGCAAAATTGATACTTTGGTGTAGAGGGTGAAGTCTTACTTTTTGTTTGGGTAAATGGGTGAAGTGATTTGCATTGTAATGATTGAGAATTTTTTTGAAGATTTGTATTTCTTCTTAAGGTACTTTGTTTATTTGGAAGATTCCTTTGATACAAATTTGCCTCCTTGCTTCATAATATGTGCTTATTAGAGAATTTTTGTTTACTTCTTGCCATGCCATGTTTGAAAAGGCTTTGTTAGCTTATTCCTTTAGTATAGTTTTCTTTTGGGTGGATATAAGGTAAATACCCGATCTTGTTGAATGGATCTTTGTTTCTTGAAGACAATTAGCAGTTTAAGTTTGGTATGATGATAAGTCTTCAATTTGACAACTTACTAGCATTTTTAAACCCTAAATTATCTTTCTTTTTAATTGATTTGTTGTTACTTTCTTCCTTAATGCTCATTTGTGTAGGTAAAAGTTGCAATGTCAAGATGAGCAAGGAAACTTGATAAAAATGAGCTAAGGAGAAGGTGAAAGAAAAAAAATATAAGTAAAAAGAACAAAAGATGAAGTTACAGGCCTAGGAGTAGACACAGTTACTGCGATCTCAAATAGAGGGTCACGATCGCAGTTAGTCAATAAGTCAACCAAATGATGATCGTGATATGAATATTGCAATCACAATCAAGGGATGGTGATTGCGGTAGAGAGGAAAAGTTTGAAGGGAATTTTTGTAATATTTAAAAAATGTGGAACTAGGACGTAAATTGGGGGTTTTAGCTTTGTCATCCTATCTTGTATCTTACATATTATCCTAACCTTACATTGGCATTTATCACTTGGAGCTTGGAGATTGAATTTATACTAATTTGAGGCATGAATTAATTAGAGAAATTCTAAACTGAAGAATTGGCAAATCCCATTGCGAATTCATTGGATTTGAAAATATGTTTTGCATTATCTATATTTTTCATGAATAAAATTGATGGATTTATTGGTATATTTTTGTTTATTATATTTAAGGGTTGCTAGTTCCTCCTCTTGAGAGTATGTTAGAATAGGGTACATTTATGTATAGGTTGTGATTCATTTGTGTATATGCTAATGTCTTGGTGTTGGGTTCTACTATTGCTTAAGTAAATTTATTTGGATTTATGGGTGAAAGCCCTAAATACTAAAAATGGGTTTATAGGTGAAAACCCAAAGGTCTTTAAATCCTAAATCATCCTTGAAATAGGTATTTGGGTGAACTTTAGGAACCTTCATCATACTTGAAAGAGGAACGTGGGAACCAAGGCAATAGTAGACAATAATTCGGTTTATTTTTCTTTTTTTCACCATCTTAGACATTAGGGTGAATATGAGGTTGACTATCCTTTTGGTGATATCCAAGAAATAGGGGTGCCAATTGAGGGATTAGGTTGCTTTAATTGACAAACTCGGTAGGTAGTCAAAAGATTCAATGAGTGACATTTTTGAGGTTTTGTTTAAGAACTAGCCTCAAGGACTTTAGACCTAGCCTTCAACATCATCAACGATTAGAATTTGCACCGAATCATCGTGTTCCCATGTATAACTAGCCCCTAAGAAAGCATAATCCCAGGATTCGTGCTTAATTTATTATACTCTAATTACTTTTAGTCTTGAATTAGTAGCTTAGAAGCCCAAAAATAAACATTAGATTTTATACTTACCCAAACCCCCCTCAATGTTATAAATAATTATATCTTAGGTTTGATCTTAAGAAGTAACTTTAATTTCGAAAATGTTTGATCACCTCTCACATTATTTCTCATGGATTTGACCCTGACTCAAAGTTAAGTTATTATCTTTATAATGACTTCCTTTCACTTAAATTACCATGTAAGTTGAGCATATAAAAAGCAGCGTCATTACCGTGGAGCAATTTGCCACATTGAGTTAGTTTGAAATTTTAGCCTACTTGATTGGATTCAAACTTGTAAATATGTTTTTGTGATTTTCTTTTGTTTATTGTGTTAGATAGATTTTTATTTTTGATTATTTGTCACTATGGAATCTTTGAATAAATATGATTTTGGTGGTTTGAGATCTTATCTTGATGATCCATGTCCAAATTGTGGTGGATCACACTTTTGGAAAGACTGTAGATATGCTCCATGGAAAGAGATGTGCGCACTATCTCTATCCTATTAGTAGTACGATTGTTATTTATGTGGTGGTCAAGATGGCCATTGGAACAATTGTCCCAATTTCCCTTCCCCCATTATACTAAACCAATTTCTAGTTCATCTTATTATTTTGATAGGTCTTATGATGAGAAAAAGGAAGAAAAATGTGCCAAAGACAATGGGATTGAAAAAATACTTTAATTTATCTTGGATCGAATAGAAACAACAGGGTATAGCATACAACTCATTCATAAAGACATGGAGGCATGTAGAACGGAAATCAAAAGGATAGAAGATGTGGGTATGGTGGCTAACTTTTCAAATACCATGGGTATGCTGATTCTTCCAAATGAGCTCAATATTGATGAATCCTCGGTGATTTCCCAACAAATCAAAACAAACGTGAGAGATGATGCCAACTTTGAGGAAATGGTACTAGAGTCGCTAGAATAAGCCAAGCAAATCCTTTGTGAAGGCTCTATCCCATTTGGGGTCATTTGTGTTTCCATTTGTTCCATGAGTTTTTAATAACTGAGTAGACGATATGTGAATTTGTGAGTAAATATTCCCATGAAGTGTAATTATAATGTTGCCTTAGATTCACCTAAGTATTTTAAAATTGTTTACAATTAGGCAAAAGCTCAAAAATTCTTTCAAAATGACATTTACAAGAAATGAAATGATAGTTTTATTTTTGAAAGAAAAAGAGATTAAGGATGTTTTTTTGCTTCCTTTTGAGTGAGACCATTAAATTCAATGTTTGGCTCTCTCTTTACAAGGATGAGTCATGACTTAGAGTAATTTATTAAGCTCAAATTGCTCAAATTAGTAGGGAGATTAACTTTTTGCTCTATGAGTACGATTCCATACGTGGTGAGATTTTTGTATAATTCTTGTACATATGTGTAGTATAGAACTTGAACCAAGTGTGTTTAAAGAGAAATCCTAGAGAATCTTGGTTTGGTGAATGACCCGAAGCCTTGTTTGACCCATCACATAGCGAAATTCTCACCTTAACCTTTTTTCCTAGTTTACCCCTTTGAGTCTTTTTATCCATTTTTCTTTTGTTGGTTAATGATAACCTTTCTAAAATATTTACTCCCTTTTTAAAATCACCTTTTTGCATCTAACCTCCTTTGATGCATTATATGATTATAAGAAAATAAATATAGGTGAAAGCTTAAGTTTGGTGGGAGGGTGGTTGTGTAGTTGGGAAAATAATGTGAAGCTGGGTCAAACTCCATGTTTTGGGGGTAAATGTGATACGCTAAGATGATCCAACAAAGTTTTGGAAATGAATTGAAGAAGAATAGACTGGAAAGTTTGAAAATTTTGGTGGTAGAAAGTATTGATTAATTGCATTGTAAGAGGTCCTTTAGTTACTTCATCTATATATATTCCTTCCCGTACCTCAAATAGTCATCTTGTCCCGCAAAACCTTGGTGATATCAAACTATGTAAGTTTACATTAGTGGCGAAAAAAACACAAAGGGCAAGATTATAGTTCTACTCATTGTACTTGATTTTTTTTGCGAGAGTGAGTGAATTCTTTCATTATTTGATCTTCTTTAGAAATTTCAGTTTCTTTTTTGTGTGTGGATATAAGTCTTGCTTTTGAGAAACATCAATAATTTAGGGTAAAGGGTAAAGTTTTACTCTCGGTTTGGATAAATGGGTGAAGTAAGTTGCATTGTAAAGATTGAGAAATTTTTTAAAGATTTTGTGTTTCCTCTTATGGTGCATTGTTGATTTGTGAGATTTACTTGATACAAACTTGCATTCTTGCTTCATAATATGTGCTAATTAGAAAACTTTTGTTTACTTGTTGCCATGACATGTTTGAAAACTATTTGTAAAGCTTTGTTAGCTTATCCTCTAGAATAGTTTTCATTAGGGTGGATGTGAGTTAAAGACCCTATCTTGTTGAATTGTTCTTAGTTTCTTGAGGACAAGCGATATTTTATGTTTGGGGTGTTGACAAGTCATCAATTTTACAACATACTAGTATTTTAAGACTAAATTATCTTGCTTTTTCATTAATTTGTTGTTACTTTCTTACTTAATGCTCATTTATGAAGGTAAATATTACGATGAGAAATTAAGCAAGGAAAACTGATAAGAATGAGCTAAGGAGAAAGGGACAGAGAAAAAATGTGAGCAAAAAGAACAAAAGCATAAATTAGAGGCCCAGGAGTTGACCCTCAGTTACCGCAATCGCGAACTGAGGGTCGCGATTACAGTTAGTCAACAAGTTAGCCAAATGGAGATCGCGATATGACTACCATGATAGGGGTATTGTGATCTTAGTCAAGGGATGGCCATCGCAGTAGAGCAGAAAATTTTGGAGGGTATTTTTGTTATATTTTGCAAATGTGGACATGGGGCTTAAATAAAAGTTTTTAGCTTATTTGTCATCCTACATTTTATTTTATATATTATCCTATACTTAGTTTAGGGTTTATCACTTAGAGCTTGGGGCTTGAATTTATCCTAATTTGAAGCAAGAATTAATTTGAGAAACTCCAAAGTAAAGAATTGGCAAATCCCATTGGGGATTAATTGGAACATAAAGTCTGATTTGCATTATCTTTATTTTTCATGCATAAAATTAAAGGAGATTTTGGTATATTTTTGTTTATTATCATTATGAGGTTCTATTTCTTCCTCTGGAGATTAAGTTAGAATAGTCTTCATTTATAAGGGGGTTGTGATTTATTTACGCATATGCTAATGTGTTGTTTTGGGTTTTACTATTTCTTGAGTAAGTTGGTTGGGATTTATGGGTGAAAGCCCTAAATAAACAAAATGGGTTTATGGGTAAAAGCCCCAAGCTCTTGAAATCCTAAACCATCCATGAAAGAGGGGTTTGTTTGAACATTAGGAAACCTCGTCATCCATGAAAGAGGGATGTGGGAACCAAGACAATAGTAGACAATTATTAAGCTTAGTTTGCTAATTTTCACCATCTTAGACATAAGGGTGAAATGAGGTTTACTATCCCTTAGGTACCATCCTCGAAATAGGGATACCTAATTGAGGTATTGGGTAGCTTTAATTGACTCACTTATTAGGTGCTCGAAAGATCTATGAGTGACATCATTAAGGTTTTGTTGAAGAAATAGCCTCAATGACTTTAAACCTAGACTAACACATCATCAATTATTAGAATTTGCATCGAATCATCGTGTTCCTATGAATAACTTTACCCTAGGAAAGCATAATTCCATGAATCATGCCTAATTGATTATACTCTAATTATTCTTAATCTTTAATTCGTTGTTTAGAAAACCAAAAATAAACATTAGTTTTGATACATACTCAAACCCTCCTCCAAGTTATAAATATTTGAATCTTAGGTTTGAACTTTACAAGTAACTTTAATTTTGAACTTGATAAATCACTACTCACATTTTTCTTTATAGATTCATCTCTGACTCAATGTTGGGTTATTATATTGACAAAAACTGCATTGCACTTAAATTGACGTATAAGTTAAGCGTTATCAAAAATAGCGCTATTGCCAGGGAACAATTTGGCATATTAAGTTAGTTTGTAATTTTAGCCTACTTTCTTGGATTTAAACATGTAAATATTTGTTTGTGATTTTTTGTCATTTACTGTGTCGAATTGATTTTTATTTTTGATTCTTTGTTGGAGATCTTATCTTGATGATCTATGTCCATATTGTGGTGGACCCCACTTTGGGCAAGATTGTAGATATACTTCCCGAAAACAGTTGTGTGCACCGTCTTGATCCTATTGGGTGTACAAGTCTTTTTTATGTAGTGGTCAAGATGGACATTAGAGTGCTTGTCCAAAATCCTCTCCCCCCATTATAGTAACTTAATTACTACTTCTTCTTATGATATTGATAGCTCTTATGATGAGAAAAAGGAAGAACAACCTGCCAAAGACAATGGGACTGAAGCAATACTTCAACTTTTCATTAATTTGATAGAAACAATAGGGGATAACACACAACTCATTCATAGAGACATAGGGGCTTGTAAAGAGGAGATTTAAAGGGTATAAAAAATTGGTATGATGGCTAATTTAAATACCATAGGTATGCCAACACTTCTAAATGAGTTCAATGTTGAACAATGCTTGGTGATCTCCCTACCAACTAAACCAAACTTGAGAGATATTTCCAAGATTGAGGAAATGGTACTATAGTCAAAACAAAAATCCAATAAAATTCTTTGTGAAGGCTCTTGGCTACTTTAGGGTAAGAATGTCAACATTATGAGAACACCTCACTCAAACCACTTTTCAACATTATGTTTAGATGATGTAATGATAGTCAAACCACCCAAGCAAATGATGACTCTTTGGGATAAGGAGGAGAATCCCTTCATTTTGGATTTTGACATTCCAAAAGGGCAAAATGAAGCCCCTCACTTAAAGGCCAATAAATTCAAAATTCGGTGTGTAACAAGATAGTAAATATTTTATTGTGTTCACCTTTGCCCAAAATGCCTCAAATATGTATTGATCTAAAGTTGAACCATCGTTTCAAGTCTTAAAATGGAGACATAAATTTTATAAGGAAAAGATGTTGTGCCTCGACTTTAACTAAAAAGCTTCTTGGGAGGCAATCCAAGAAATTTTTCTTGATATTTTCTAATGTTTCTAATTAATTTTTTTACCTTGTTTTTGGTTGTTTGTAGGCGATAGCACAAGTCTGTAAGGGTACCTCATGAATGAAAGCCTGGATAAGTATATTGGACTTTATTTTCATCACTTTTCTCTCTTTAGTAAGCTTACAAGGTATGATCTTTAAAATATGAATAATGATCACAATCCATGGTTTCTTATGGTTTGAATTTAATTCATTTGAGCTTAAATTTGTAGAATGTGGTTGTTGGGATGAAGATTGATTAATGTGTCCCTTTTCTCAAATGCTAAATTATAAAATTCTTGGTTTCATACACTAGTGCACACTATGTGTATGATGAAATACCCACTTGAGGTTTTTTGCTTAATTGAGTGGTGGGTGATTTAATTTTGTTATTAAGAATATAAGTGGTGTGTTTTGTGATGAATTAGTGGATTGGGCTTGTTCACATGTGTTTTTGATTTACCTATTTAAGCTCTTACTTTACATGTACACCGCATGTTTGTTAAAAGTTCAATAAGAGAGAAATGTCTTATATACTTGTAAAGGTTGATGTAAACTTTGTTGGGGCATTATGTGATTATTTTTGGAGTATAGCTTTGAGTCTGATTGGTCTTAAAAGTTGTATAACTGGTTATTTTTGTTGAAATTATTTATGAATGTTGTGTCCATAGTGTGATAGATTAGTGTACTTATCATAGCATCTTCGGGTGATGTCTAAGTAACTAGAGGGAAATGAATACATGCCTTGCCCTATGGTAGATTGGGTGACACCAGTCGTAAGGAAAATGGGTCATTTGTGTTTCCATTGGTGCAATGAATGTTTTATGAACTAAGTGGATGTTATGTGAATATGTGAGGAATGAATCCAATGAAGTGTAATGATAATATTGCCTTGAATTCAGCCAAGTTTTTTAAAATTGTTTAGGAAGCGGAAAAAGCTCAAAAAATATTTCAAAATATCATTGGCAAGAAATCAAATGATAGTTTTCTTTTTTAAACAAAAATGATCAAGGATGTTTTTGAGCTTCCTTTTGAGTGAGACCATTAAATTAAATTTTTGTCACTCTCTTTACAAAGATGATTCATGACTCAGAATTACTTATTAAGCTCAAATTGCTCAAATTTCTTGGGAGATTAAATTTTTTTCTATGAGTATGATTCCATGTGTTGTGACATTTTTGTATAATTCATTATCATGTGTATTCTAGAACTTGCCCAAAGTGTTTTCAAAGCCAAATTCTAGATAATCTTGGTTTAGAGAATGGCCCAAGGCCATTTTTGACCCGTCACATAGCCAAATTCCCACCTTGACATTTTAACCTATTTAATTCCTTTGAGCCTCTTTACCCATTTTTCTTTCTTTGTCTAATGACAGCCTTGCTAAAACACTTAAGCCTTTTTTAAAATTGTCCTTTTGGAACTTAACCTCCTTTAATACATTGTATGATTCTAAGAAATAGAATATGGGTGAAAGTGTATGTTTTGGGGGGGTTTGTGTAGTTGGTAAAATAATGTGAGAGTGTTTCAAAATCTAAGTTTGGAGGGAGGGGTGAATGTCATGTGCTAAGATAAGAAAAGAAAGGTGTATGTAAGGTTGTCAACTCTTTCTCTTAAAAGATAAGAGATTTGCTTAATACTAAAGTTGAGTTGCCTTGCCCATTGAATTTGAAGATAAATTGGATGAATGAAGGGCTAAGAAGGGTTAGAAAGTCTCTTGAAAAAGTCAAAGAAATGAAAAAAGAAAATGGTGGCATTGAACTATTTAGTAAACACTAAATGAAGGGTGTAGGGAAATATGGGAAATAAATTTAAAGAAAATAAGATGGAGAGTTTAAAGTTTTTTTGGGTAGAAAGGATTGAGTAATTGCATTGAAGGAGGTCTTTTATTTTCTTGATCCATATATATTCCTTCCAGCACCTCAAACTTTTATCCTGTCCCACAAGACTTTGGTGATTCAAAACTAGGTAAATATACATTAGTGGTGAAAATACAAAGAGCAAACCTATGATTCTACTCATTGTACTTGAATTTCTTTGCGAGAGTAGGTGCGAATTCTTTTATTATGTGAGCTTCTTTAGTAATTTCAAATTGTTTTGTATGTGTGGAGCTAACTCTTACTTGTGAGCGGTATAAATACTTTCGGGTAGAGGGTGAAGTCTAAATCTCGGTGTGGGTAAATGGGTGAAGTAAGTTGCATTGTGAAGATTGAGAATTTTTTTTTAAGATTTAGTGTATCCTCTTAAAGTACTTTGTTGATTTAGAAGATTAATTTGATACAAACTTGCATCCTTGCTTTATAATATGTGATTATTAGAAAATTTTTGTTTACTTGTTTCTATGACATCTTTGAAATGTCTTTGTAGAGTTGGATTAAAGTTAAATACCCTATCTTGTAAAATTATTCTAGATTGATTGAGGAAAAGCAATAATTTAAGTTTAGAAGTGTTTATAAGTCGTCAATTTGACAACTTACTAGCATTTTTTAAGCTTAAATTATCTTACTTTTTCATTAATTTGTTGTTACTTTCTTACTTAATGCTCATTTGTACAGGTAATAATTGTAATGAGAAGATGAGCAAGAAATTTAATAAAAATAAGCTAAGGAAAAGGTGAAAGAGAAGAAATGTGACCAAAAAGAACCGAAGTTGAAATTGCAGGCCTAGGAGTCGACCTTCAGTTACCACGATCGCAAACTGAAGACAGCGATCGAAGTCAATCAATAAGTCAACATAATGGTGATCACGATATGACTAACCTAATAGCAATACCAAAATTACAATCAAGGGTTGGCGATAGTGGTAGAGCGAAAAAGTTTGAAGGGCAATTTTATAATATTTGGCAAATGCTGAATTGGGGCTTAAATATGGGGTTTTAGCTCATATGTCATCCTATTTTTTATCATACATATTATCGTATACCTTGTTTATGGCTTTTTACTTGGATCTTGGAGCTTAAATATATACCAATTTTAGGCAAGAATTAATTAGAGAAACTTTAAAATGAAGAATTGGCAAATCCCATTGAGGATTCATTGGAAATTTAAGTGTGTTGCATTCTCTTTATTTTTCATGAATGAAATTGATGAAGATTTTGGTATATTTTTTTAATTATCTTTATGAGTTTCTAGTTCTTCCTCTTAGGATTATGTTATATAAGGTGCATTTATGTGTGGGTAGTGATTCATTTGTGCATATGCTAAGGTGTTGGTGTTGGGTCTATTGCTTGAGTAAATTGATTGGGATTTATTGCTGAAATCCCTAAATACCCAAAATAGGTTTATGGTGAAAACCTCAAGCTCTTAAAAGCCTAAACCATCCTTTAAATAGGAGTTGGGGTGAACTTTAGGAACCCTCATCATCCATGAAAGAGGGATGTTGGAACTAAGGCGATAGTAGATAATTATTTGGCTTAGTTTGCTAATTTTCACCATCTTAGAAATAAGGGTGAATATGAGGTTGTCTATTCCTTGGGTACCATCCTATAGATAGGGGTACCTAATTGAGTTATTGGGTTGCATTAATTGACACACTCTCTAGGTACTCGAAAGATTTTATAAGTGACATCTTTGAGGTTTTGTTTAAGAACTAGCCTCGAGGACTTTAAATCTAGCCTACCACATCATCAATGATTAGAATTTGCACCGAATCATCATGTTCCCATGCATAACTTCCCCATAGAAAAGCATAATCTCAATATTCATGCAAAATTGATTATACTTTAATTATTCTTTGTCTTGAATTAGTAGTTTTGAAGCCCAAAAATAAACATTAGTTTTGATACTTACTCAAACCCCCTACAAGTTATAAATACTTGTATCTTAGGTTTGAAATTAACAAGTAACTTTAATTTTGAACTTGTTTAATCGCCACTCACATTGTTCCTCATTTATTCTATCTATCGCAACTTAATGTTGGGTTATAATATTGACAATGACAGTCTTGCAATTAAATTGACGTGTAAGTTGAGCGTTATCAATTACCTGAAGGGTCAACAAAAGTAAATATTAATATATTCTTTGATGCTTATAATAGTTCAATCAGACTAATGTTAATTTCTACATCACTCTAACATTGAATTGGTCAATTGTAGTTGATATCAGAGTAATGTTGCAGCACTTTCAAGATTAGTTGATATTACACCTATAAATTATGACTGTATACCTCTAAACTATACAGTTTGAAAATTTTAGACATTCAACCATCTTTATTTTTCAAACTTACTTAAAAAATATAGATTTTGTATGGTTATGAATTATCTCATTTGGGGTAGAATAAGTATCTTTAGCCGGGGTTCTTTTGGAAAAAAACCTCCCTACTACATCTGAGGTAGTGATATGGATTGCATACACTTTAACTTTTCTAGACCCAAATTTATGGGAATACACTGGACATGTTGTTGTTTTTGTTATGGTTATTTCTTTATACATTTCAACGGCAAGTGCAAATTTGTTTTCCAATGCATTTGCAGAACTTAATGCAATTTTCCATGAAATTGCCGTAAAATCATTTTTTCGAGTTGTGGTAAGTAGCTGCAAGAGCAGGTCTTCGTTGTGGTATAATTGAGTGAGTTATTTATCTAATTACTCATCAATTACATAAATCTCATGTTATAGAAAATCTAACTTCTCTAGACAAACTATTAATTTCAAAAGGTTCTTGCTTTCTAAAAGTGATGTTTTTAATGATGATTAAGTTTGAGATCAACTAAGCCATTACTGAGTTTTTGGTTTATCAATTATTTTCTAAATATAAATTGTAAATATAGAATGTTAGAGTAGTCCCAGTCGTTTTGTACTGTTGTCTACAGGAATCTTAAGCTGCTAAACTGTAAATTTAAACAAAGTAGATTTTTAAACTATAATTCCTTACCATCAATACCTTTTCTTGATTTGTATATCGACTTGACATCATAAACAAAGTAGATTTTTCGGTTGTATCATGTTGGTTTTGTTAATCACCTTATCTTTTGTAAATGCCTGCTACTAAATTTTCGATCAGATCATCACAATGGTAGGTATTTGCATGTTAAATGCATTTTAAACCACCAAAGTTGTCCTATACATAATAGTACTATAAAAAATGATGACATCCTATTGCACTGCTTCTCAAATAGATATTATGAGGACATTATTTTTTGACATACCCAGAGGAATATATTGTTTATTTCTTGGAAAATATGGTTAAGCATCTACTACTGCTTAACATTACAAATGCATTCAACACAATTCTTATCATTCATATACTTTAATTAAATAGATATTTGAATTTATGGAGTATAGAGTTAAAATAGGTGATCTCATAAGCATTATAGGATAAAAGAACATTTGATGATATTCTTCTTTATGACTCTCTTCTGAATCTATAATAAATAGGACCCCGCGTACAGTGGGATCTTTAGTGAACTTGGTTGCCTTATTTTTTATTTTGTGGTATTTATTATGCTCCCTGATTCATTAAGGAAGCAATTTTTGTTTCTTTGCACCATGATCCACTTTATTTGTTTCCATCTTTACACATTTGCCTACTTTTAGTATCTTGATTCACCTATTTCTTTGAAAACATTTTCTTTTTTTTTAATTTCTTTTGTGCAATCTATGCTTTCCTTTTTTGATGATTCCTTCTTTTTTAACTTTTCACTTATTCTATTTGGTTAGATTATAGGGATACACTTACAATATCATGGCCCAAGGTCACCTCTTTAAAGACTTACCACTTCCCAACTTTGGCTTTTGGCCTCAAGTTACATTTTCAAGTCCAAAGAGGGTATGGTTCAAAAGAGGGGTAAAATTCAAAGGTTCAAGGCTTGTAATGTGGTTACCAAAGAAAGGTCTGAAGGCTCAAAATAGTTGACTAGGGATACTATTCTATCGATGGGTAGAATCTTTAGGCTAAAGTGGGTTCCTTTGTTCACAAAGAAGGCCTATAATGATTTCACCAACAAAGCATAATGACAATTAGACTTGATAGACTAACGGGGCATGTTCTATATGATATAAATAAGCATGAGAGTTAAACAACAACACTTACCGCTCATGACATGCAAACTCTTCAAGGAGGCTCAATTGCATTTCCTACTAGAGACAAACAGAGGTATTTACCATATACTACCAACTAAGGACTTTGGAGTCACAGAAAAACATAAAGCATTTTTACAAAATGCTTAGATCTATTCCATTGGTTTTCAAAAAGTTTTTGGATGAAAGGTGGTGCTTGCTTCACATTCACACCACGCAAAATTTGCTATTGACGGCACCAAACTAAGCTACTGTCTCATATTTTGACTCTCATGAGGTCAAACCTTATAGCTACTCAGATTTCACCATAGGTATAAGGGTGATCCCAAAACTCCAATGCTATGGGTACTTTAATTCCCCTGTATATAAGGCTAAAAATCCAAATACTATAATTTCCCATTAGAATGATGTCACTCAATCTATCATAGGGAAAGGATCGCCCAACATCATCATAAACAAGGTAGTAATAAAATAGATTTTTAAGAATGAAAACAGACAACTAATTTATGAAAGGTATGCACCAGCAAGGTGCCCGAATATTACAACCAAAAATAAAAATATGATCATCTAAATCATCCAAAAACCAAATAAAAACATCATATCAAATATCAAAATAGTACAGACCAATCAAATAACAATGGTTACTATGGAGATGGGCACCCACGACTAATAACATGCAATGACCTCACTACATAATTATGAAAGTATTAAAAAAAGTAAAGGCTGCTCCCTATAACCACATCAAGCACTGTTATTTCTCTCAGTCTCGACATTATCCCTATCATCCTCAGAGTCATACCATGCTACTGGGACTACATCATCATTTTTAGCCCTAGGAGAAGGAAGTCTCTCTTTCGGTTATAGGATATGCAATGGGCATTTCACGAAACACTTAATGTGCACAAGCAATATATCACAATTTTGCACATTTTGGGTACTCAAGACTTTCCATTTGTGTGCACACCAATAAGGCAATAACAATAGCAAACTATGCCTAAATAATAGATAAATATCATAATAAAGCAAGAAAACAACAATTTAAGGCCTTGGTCCTAGTATGCATACTAAGCCACATCACTGCCCCTACGAAAAGAAAACTTAGACCACATATCGAATAAAGAGACACTGAGGTGATGCAATTTTGATGCTTTAATTAAGCGTACTAGATGAATGCAATTATGAGAATTTTTTAAAGTGGTTATGGGTTAATTTGAGTTGGGGGAGAAGAACTGGTTCATTTATTTAAAAAAAACTGCCTTAGTTGCGATTGCGGGCCTTGGATTGCAACCACAAACCACGTATGATCGCGATAACAAACCCCATGCCATCATGATTATGACATCTGAGAGAATTTTACACTCCCATTCTAGTTTAGCTATTTCACTCCTAGCATAATTTTATCACACATACCATTACTCAATATCTTTCACATAAAATAACTTTGGGCAGCTAATTTTCATCGATCAATCAAAACAAACATAATCTACTCTAAAAATGAAAAATCAAAGGATATGAGCCACTTTTATGGCATGATGGGTAGCCACCCATTTGATGCCAAATTTAACATCGACGAAATTCTTTAATCTCCAAGTTGTGTCCTTGAGGGATTCTTCATCCTCTTTCGTGTCCACTACATCGATTATGGATGCCACTTTTTGTTCCATTGGTTGTTTCTCGATTCTACAAACCCAAAAGGAAACTTTATCATTTTGAAACCGAAAATTTCATTTTCTCTTGCTCCATATCAACAACTACTCTCCCAATTGCTAAAATGGGTCTTCTAAGAATAATGGGTATTTCATGGTAGATTTCATAATCTAGGACAACATATTCTGTTGGAAAGATGAAATAATTGACCAATACCAAGACATCATACAAAATTTAAATTGGTTTCCTGATAGAGTAATCTGCAATAAAGAGCCTCATTGTTTTAGGTTTAGGAGTGGATAAACCAAGTGTTTAATAGATTAAATTTAACATAAGATTGATTTCTGTGTAAAGGTCACTCAAGGCTTTCTCAAATTTATGTGTTCCAACAGTGCAAGGGATTGTGAAGGCTCTTAGGTCTTCTTTCTTTTAAGCCATAGCACTATTTATGATAGGTCTACAACCAAGGGTCATTTAAATGGTCTCACCATCCACAAGGCATTTCTTGGAAACCAACTTTATCATTAGCTTTGCATACTGCAGAATTTCATAAATGTCTTCAAGAAATGGGATATTTATTAACAGATTTCCAAGTATGGCAAGGAACTTCTTGAGCTTAACATTCTCCTCTTTTTCCTTGATCCTTTGTAGGAATAGAGGAGGGACTTTCATTTTAGACAAGGGGTCATATTTTGATTCATCACCCTCAACCACCTTAGGAGTTCCCTTCTCATCAACCGTCTCTTCAATTATCATTAGTTCTTCTTCATCCCATTCTAAGACTTTAGAGCCTCATCATTTGGCTCACCCACATAATTATTCTTTGTGTTCATTTGAGCATCAATAGTCTTTTCATTGACCTCAACCTCTTATGCTCCAATTTTTTTACCTCTTCGGGTGACAATTGCTAAACACATGAGCATTATTTTTAGTATTTGCCACCATATCACTTGGGAAGCTAGACTTAGGCATCCTATTAAGTGCGATTGAGATTTTGGGTCTCCAATGTTTTGAATGAGGCAGAGTGCAATAAGACTATTTTGTTGATTTGAGAAAAGTATTTATTTAATTCTCAGACCATCTTGTGCGTCCCTTCCATTATCATTAAGATTCTAGCAAGCACATCCTCAGTTTTGAACTTTTTGATATCCATGCGATTGGACTCCTTGATCTTCACTTGGTCATGGGGGAACATATCTATCATAGTCCATTTCCTTGTCCGTTCAATCACGATTTCTATCCCTATTATGCCATTCCCTTTCACTATCACGATCGTTCCAACCTTTGTTCCCAAATAACATTTTGTATGTTGGCGAGAACCCCCTGAATAGTTTGACAATTATCTTATCTGTTCATCAAGGTCTTTTGCATCATTTTCATCATATCCTTTAGATGACATGGAATTTACCCTTTTTGTGGGTGCAACAATCACAAGCTTTTTAAGATGGTGTAATTAGGTCATCATTTTAGCTATATTCTCCTCCCTCTCTTATTCTTTCTTTCTTTGATCTTTGTGCATAATTGAATCAGTAGGAGAACCCATAACTACCTCAGTATCCTAGGTGTGCCAGCCCCTATTTTCCTTTGTGGTTTGCTCAAGCTAAGTCGAAGCCACACCATATGATACCCTCACAATTGACCCACTGACTGCATTGTCCATAAGGTGTTGTTTAGTTGGTCCATTTCCCTATAGAATTTTTATAGGAAAAAAATTTTCGGTACTTCATGATTGGGACATTGCAAATATTTTCATAAAATCTCTGCCACACGTCATATAGAGGCTCCCCATTTAGTTCACAAAAAATTGTTTTTTGTCTCGTAATCGCAAACTTTTTTATGGTGGGAAGTATCGACCAAGGAAGAATCGGTAAGTTCAACCCATGATGTGCTAGACCCAAGGAGTATAGACCTTAACCACAACACTTCCTGACCCGTTACATAGAATAGGGAGAAGTGCAACCATATGAACTCTTGAGTAATATGAAAAATGTCAAATAAGGCACACACCTACACAAAATTATTAAAATGCACATATGAGTCTTCATGAGCTTGACTCCCAAAGTGACCTTTCATTTGTAGAATGGGACCATCAAACTCATGACATGGAATACCCCATTTCCTTTATTCGGTGGGATGAATATTGCTCTTGAATGCCCCATATCATGGATGTGGTCCTCATCATCAATGGGACCATCAAAGGTCCCAAAATTATTTCTATGTTCACTCATCAAACAACATAAATAACAAACACTATAGGTAAACCCAAAGTTACTATCAATGCCACACTAGTGAAAACTATGTTTTACTCCTTGACAAAGGCACCATTTTTTATAACGCTCACCTATGTCATTATTTTTATACAAGGCGGTCGTTTCCAATATAATAACCCAACTTGAGTTAGGGTGGAATCCAAGAGGAGTGTAGCTAGTTTCTAAATTCTATGTATGCTTAAGGTTACTAAGTATTAACCCGCAATGTAAACTTAAAGAAAGAAATAAGTTAAATTAAGGGGTATGATTTGAAATGTATTTGAAATAAAATTATCTTATGACATTAAATGAGAGCAACAATCGTTGATCAAAATCAAATGATAGAAGATTCTTAGGGTTATACTTTTCATATGGGTCATACGTGCATGGATGATTGAGGGTTATTCCATTTCATAGTCAAAGATGTGGGTAAGCTAGATTTTAACTCTGTGTTTGTGTCTTTCAACAACACAACAAGTTTCTCACGTAGATTCCTGTGAATACCTTATGAGTGTGCCAGTTTTACCAATCCAAAACCTCAACAAAACATCCTTATTTCAAGGATGATGGCAATCAATCTAGGTACACACATAAAATCCGTGTTTCTAAGATAATTCTAAGAACATAACTAGTATAAAATAGTTGTTCACTACTACTCATCACCCACATTCCTCTTTAAAGGATGATGTGGGATCCAAGTAAAATTGCAGTTTTCACCTATACCTATAAAATAAAGCAAAGATTAGTATCAATACCCATCATCAATAAATAATAATTAGAACTTTCAATCAATACCCATACACTTTAACATCCTAATCAACCATATCCCCAAGATAAATATTTAGTTACTCATGAGATTACAAAAAGAAAATATATCCAAGTTATCAACCAATGCTTCCCTTGATAAAAAACAAGAATAATTCCAAAGCATTAATATCAATTAAGAAAAAAATTCTCTTGGAAAATTTAGCAACAATTGTCTTTCCTCAAATTAATAGGGTTTCTTCCACAAAAAAAATGAATTATAGTTGAAAAATGCCTTTAATATCTAAGGATTTTGCCCTTTTGATAATTTAATCTAGCTTCTTGAGATTATGAAACTGTCCTTGGGAATTTGTCCACACTATCACAATTGAAATTGCCTTATTGCATTTGTAACTCTTATGATTGTAGTGATCCCCTCGTGATTGCTAAGCTTTGACCAGGTCTTTACTGGTCATGACCGTGACCATAAGACCCTGATTCGTTCATTTGAGTGGTTGATCCCTTCCTCATATTCTTAGGCTTTTGCTCTATCTTTGCTCTTTTATGTTCTCTTTTAAGATTACTTCACTTTATTTCTTCCAATTACCTGTAAAACCTGCAAACCATGGAAATTAGTGCATTTAAATGTCAAATTCATCTCATTTACACAATTTAACCATAGTAGTGTCCACAAATTTGGATGTCAATGAGTGTTAAATTTACTACTAATCAACTGCCACTAAAATGTATTCATGCAATGCAAACTCAAAAATAGGCCCATGAAATCAAAAACCCACACATCAAACAACTCAAACTTATGAATAGGTGTCATTGGTATGTCATACTTCCGTGAGATATTTCCCTATTGCTAACCTTGGTTATAGGATAAAAAATTGTCATGCACGTCTCTTTAAATCATTAGCCAATAATCACCACATTACAAAATCCTATAGGTCATGTGAGAACCAACATGGTGACCCTAAACTAGAGACTAATGACAATTTTGTAGAGTAGTCTTCATCTTAAATTTAGGACTACATCTCTAAATCACACCATCCTTACATACTATAAATTAGAAAGGCTCATCATAAAATAACTTTTGTACCTCATGCAAAAATCATTTATTCTACTAAAATGACATGTATTTTAGGAAGAGGACACTTGCTAATAACTTGCAAAGTCAGCAAACTAAGCGATTAAGCCTTCTTCTGCTTCCAAGATGCGCTCATTTAGGAAAATTACAATCAATCTAAAACACATCTATTGGTGTAAGCAACGCCTCTTATTGCAAGCAGATACATGGTATTTTTTCTTGGATGGGTATTCGGGCTACAACTAGATTTCTATTACTCTAGAGGATTAAGAGAAGATGACTTTCACTTTCCCGTATGGTACTTTTGCTTTCAACTAGATGTCTCTTGGTTTGTGTAACACTCCCACCACTTTTCAACGGTGCATGATGTCTATCTTTTTTGATATAGTGGACGATACCTTGGAGGTATTTATGGATGACTTTTCAATGGTAGGTGATTCTATTAAGCTGTGTCTGGTTAATCTGAGTAGAGCATTACAAAGATGCAAGGATTTAAACTTAGTGTTGAAATGGGAGAAATGACACTTCATGGTGAAGTAGGGCATTGTCCTTGGTCACAAAATTTTAGCTAAGGGAATTGATGTTGATTGGGCAAAGGTCTAGGTTATTGAGAAACTACCTCCCCCTATTTTAGTAAAGGGAGTGTGGAGTTTCCTTGTCATGCAGGGTTCTATCATCAATTTATAAAGGACTTTTCCAAAATTGCAAATCCATTTTGCAAGATGTTGGAGAAGGAAGTCAAGTTTATATTTTATGATGATTGCAAGAAGGCATTTGAATGCCTTGAGGAGAAATCTGTTGCTTCCCCAATCATTGTTGCACCAAATTGGTCGATTTATTTAAAATCATATGTGATGCAAGCGGAATGGCGCTTGGGGATGTGCTTGGCCAAAAGAAAGACAAACTATTTCACCTCATCTATTATGAGAGCAAGGAATTGAATGGGGCTCATAAAAATTACACTGTGACTGAGCAGGAACTTCTCGATGTAGTCTAAGCATTTGAAAAGTTCCATGCTTACTTATTGGGGACTGAAGTGGTAGTGCATAAAAACCATGCCTCTTTGATTTATTTGATGGGAAAGAAGGATGCGAAGCAAAGACTAACCAGATGGGTATTGCTTTTTCAAAGGTTTGACTCTGAAGTCAAAGATCGAAAAGGATGCAAAAATCAAGTTGAAGATCACCTATCTAGACTTGAGGGAGATCAAGCAGTCAAGGATGAGTACAAAATCGATGATACATTTCTAGATGAGAAAATTTTGGCTGCTGTGCTCGAACGAGTACCTTGGTAAGTGGGATTTGAAAATTATCTGGTAAGTGAGATTATCCAGTAGAATCTTTCTTTTCACCAAAGGAAGAAGTTTCACCATGATGTTATACACTAATTTTGGAATGAGTCATATTTATTTCGACAGTGTACGGATAATATTACTAGGTGGTGTATCCCGGAGGTGAACATGCTGAGTATTCTGGAAGCTTGTCATGGCTCCCTGGTTGGACGTCTTCATACAGGTGACCATACTGCAAGAAAGGTGTTGCAAAGTGGCTCTTATTGTCCAACCCTAATCAAGGATGCATATGAATTCGTGAGGAAATATGATCAGTGCCAGCAACATGGGTCACTCTTGAGGCATCATGAGATGCCCATGCCGAAGATGTTGGAAGTTGAACTATTTGATGTCTGGGGTATTAATTTAATGGGGCCTTTTGTGAGCTCCTATGGACTGAAATTATATCTTGGTGGCTATGGACTATGTATCTAAATAGGTTAAAGTGGTTGATTTAGCTGATAATAAAGGAAAGAGAGTGGTGGATTTTCTGAAAAAGAATATCTTCTCACATTTTGGAGTGCCAAGGACTATCATTAGCTATAGGGGATCCCACTTTTACAACAAAATATTTCGGGATGCATTGCTGAAATATGGTGTGAAACAACATAAGGTGGCCAACCCATACAACCCAAAAACCAGTTGCCAAGTAGAAGTTTCGAATCGGGAGATAAAAGTAATATTGGCTATACCGGTGAATGTTAATAGATAAGATTGGTCTTGAAAGCTCGATGATGCCTTATGGGCATATCGGACTACTTTTATGACACCTATTGGGATATCACCATATCAGCTGGTCTACGACAAAGAATGTCATCTTCTGATTAAACTAGAGCACAAGGCTTTTTGGGCTCTTAAATGACTGAACATGAACTGGAAAGAAACAGTTGAGTTAAGGTTGGGACAAATAAATGAGATGGATGAATTCTATCTCAAAGCTTACGAAAGAGTAGATCTTTATAAACAAAGGATGAAGAATTACCATGAACGAAGAATAGATAAGAGAGATTTTCAAGTTGTTGATTGGGTGTTATTGTTCAACTGTCGACTTAAGATCTTTTTGGGCAAATTAAAATCAAGATGGTCAGGGCCGTTCAAAGTAAGTCAAGTTTTTCCATCTGGTTTTGTGGAACTTGAAAGTAAAGATAGAAGTTTGTTCGAAGTTAATGGGCAAAGAGTTAAGATCTATGTTGGTCTAATGGATGATAAGAAGCTATTGTCTACTGTGTATCTCGATGAAGTCTGAGTTGAGATAACTAAGTCATGTCGCGACAGTAAATCAGGCGCTATTGGGAGGCAACCCAAATTGTTATGTTATATGAATATTTGATCTTATTTTAGAGTTTATGTCCGTAATGAGTTGTTTCGATGTACAGGGATAAAGGTGAAATCAATATTGTCAGTAAAATAGAATCGACAATAAAAGTTGATGGGTTATCAGTGAACGGATGACTCATCACTTGATGTCATCAGTTTAAGAAAAAATGAGCACCATTCTTGATAAGGGTGAAAACAATAGTAGATAATTCATCACCCTCGTGATAAGCCATCACGTGAGGCCGTCAATTGAAATAATAATTAGATTCAATTTGGATAAAGCAGACGATCAAGGCTGATTAGCTATCACTCATGTGATAAGTCATCGCACCTGGTTGTCAGAGAGCCAAAATTGGGCAACATTCTGCCTTAAGGTGATGACGTATGTGATGGGCTATCAAACATATGATAAGCCATAACTTAATTTTGGTCCCAGGTAAGGAAGTCTGACCCAACCCAAACTCATCAAGACTAGTATTTTCAAATTCCTGATAATAACCTTGTCCCATGTTATTTTTCTTTAGTGTATTTTTTTTCCATTTTTAATTTTTATTAATTTTAATTGTTTTTCATTTATTACTTATTGGACAATTATAGAGAACAAAAAATAATCTACTTAGGTTCAATCACTTCATCTTTCCCATTGGTTTTTCTATCAAAAGCCACTATCAAACTTTCTCCCTTTATCTTCTCAAAACCAAGTAAAAAAGGTGTGAAAATTCTCCTTCTCCTTCTCTAAGAAATTAGTGCTGAGAAGATAGCATAGAGGAAGAAACACAAAAGGAGCCTAAAAAAGCTATTCCAAAATTGAAAGCAGAGGGTGAACCAGTGGAAAAAGCATTGAGAGCAAGAGTTGTGGGAGCCTCAGCTAGTAGGCCTTCATTGATGGTTGGTGAGAATGTTGGGGAGTTTTTTACTCTGCCAATCACTGTGGTAGATGTATCAGCACAACTTGATGCTATTGATGTGATTGCATCCACTGTTGATGTAGCTACAGAGTTAGCGGTTCATGATACACGCACTTAAGGCATTCTAGGTATATCGTATCCCTTTTTGTTTTAGTTTGTTAGATATGCATTGAGGGCAATGCATGCTCTTATTTATGGGGGAGGGAGAGGGTACTTACAACCTGTATGTAACATGTTTAGAATAGTTTATGTTTAGAATTATTTATTGTGTCTGTCTATTTTGCATGCATGAAGAGTAATAAATATTGAGCAGCAAGCACTGTTTTGTTTGATTTTAAATTAATGATTGGAAAAAAGAAGTTGTGCCTACCAAAATTTTGATAGTGAGATTGACTATTAAGTGTATGAGAAACCATTTCCATTTATGAGAAGTATGCAAATATGGCACTCCCTGTGTGAGCGCGAGTATTAACTGGGTAATTAGTAATTTTCACACCATTCCATACCGTGAGAGAGTGAGGTCGTTGTAGTTAATATGATTTGATTGTTTGCATGCATCTATAACTTGCCTAAAGCATTTCATAGGGTCTCAAGTAGTTAGCTGAGAAGTGATCTCAAGATATCTTTCATTAGTGAACCTTTCAACCAAGATAAACAACCCTTAGGTATATAATTATATTTTTGGTTGATCCCTTTTTGAGCCAACACAATATCTTCTTTGTTTTGATAAGCACTATTTTAGCCAAATATCTCTAGTCACGTTGCACTTCAACCTAGGCAAATAGCCTAAGATGAGGATGGTTACATTGGAAGAGTTAATGATTAGAAGATGCAAAAAATAGTGTAAAGGTTGGTATAAAATAAATAAATAAATAAATAATAAAAAATAGTGTGGCTGCTATGATTGCTAAAAATGACATGAAAGTTAGTTGGGATTTGATTGTGAAGAAGTAAGTGATTGTAGACAAGCTTTGTAATTAAACCAAGACAGGCAAAGTCATCAATCATCAATCGACCTCCTCAACACGCATACTCTCATTACATACTGAGAAATCCCTGTAGTGATCTTAATTTGATTGCTAGATGAACTAAGAGGAATGGTGAAGGCAAGATTATGGCATTGTAGGTACACAATTTGAACTTTCGTTCTGAGGGTGAGCACTTTAATGCATGGTTCCAGTGAATACATCAAAATATGTAGAGTTAGGAACCTCTTTCTTCTATATGAGGGCATGTGAATAGTTTTGGACTTTGTTAAATACTTTAAGCTTAGATAGAGGTTTGTATGTTTAAACTTTGAAGATGGTATAGAACCTTAATGAGCTTGGCAGGAAAAAATCATATCCTCCTTCTTATGGGTACAAATTAAAGAACACAAGTGCTACTCATTACATTGTTGTTCTAGTTGTGCGCGTAATATTGTGTTAGTTGCTTGAGGATAAGAAAGTATTTTAAATTAAGGGTGTTGATGTGTGAGCTTTATGCTAGCATATTTAAGGATTTTAACTCAGAATAATTGTATGTTCTTAAGTAACTTTTGTTGTTTTTTATTATATTCTATGTGATATTGTAGGTAAGTCAAAATGCACAGAAAATGTATAATAATTGAATCAATAAGGATGAATTTTGATAAAGTATATAGAAAGATTTTGATTGATGACTTGTCTGATAATTTGTTAACCATCTGATAAGTCATTAAAAGGGGTCGCCAGCAAAAGTCAGTGTGAAAAAAATGAAGGGAAGAGTTGATGACCTAGTCTGATAGGTCATCAACTATGTGATAGGACATCAACCTAGGTCATCATATGTAGATAGTAAGCAAAAATTGGAGAGGAAGGTTGATGACTTAGTCTAATAAGTGGTCAACCCCGTTTTAAGCCATCTGCCCATGTTGTCAGCTATGGAGCAAATTTTTTGAGATTTGAAATATTAATCCAACATTATCTACTGGGTATTTAAGAAAAAATCCTTAAGGTTCCAGGCATCTTGAACTTATTTAAAAAATTCATTTTTTGATTTTTTTTTTTGGAGGAATTTTCAAATTAAGTTTTTGGGATTATTATTGTGGTTTCAAGAGTTCTCTTGTGATTGAGAAGGAAGAACGATCATATATCTTCATCTTTGTAAGTTAACTACTATAGAATTATGAATTCAATATATATTGTTTCTTTCTATATTATAAGGAACTAATTCTCTTTAACATGAGTTGTGGGATCTATAAGTTTGGTATTGTAAATTCACTAGTTGATCAAGATTCTCAAGGCATTAGGAACTCCCTGATAATTCTTCTATTGTGCATGTTGTCTGTTGGTTGTAAAGAATAGATTTGACCTGATGATTGGTTTGGTTGAAGTAAGAAATCAATTTAACAGGTGGTGAATTATAAGCAGGGATTTGGAGGCATTAAATTTCTATCTAATGATTAATGTTGTATCGAGATTAATAAACTCATGATAAGATCTGGTTGAGTATACAAATTTCCTATGTTTGAAGAATTAGGTAATCTAATATCTAAATAGGTCGAAAGACATTTAGATAGTACTTTGAAAATAATTGTTTGTTGTTCCTACATGTCATAAGAATTTTGAGCTATAACTAGTGTATATCAAGTGTCAACACTCATAGTTAACAGAACTCTGGTTTTCCATAATAATGATTTGAAACATTGAAATATTAGTAGCAAGCTGTTAAAATTAAGTGAACAATATCTTTTGTTAAATCTCTAAAAAAGACCATTTATAGGAATCTATTAACTATTAATCATTTCAATCATGAATAACTTAAATTAACACCATATTCCCTTTGGGATTCGAATTCGACCTAGTTGGGTTATATATTTAATAGCGACTGCTTACTCTCTCGTAAGAGAGATGTAATTTAGGTGTATCATTACTGAGCATTATATTAGAGCTACAGTTGAAGAATACACTGGAGACACTTAAGTGCGCCATGGTACCCCCATCTATCCTTTGAGAATCCGAGAAGGCATACCAGGTAAAAGCGAGAAGAGAAAGATTGACTTAGGAAAATCATCCTGAGTCATATAGGCCATCCACTACTGGACCTCTTAAGGATATTTGATTTGATATTACGCCACTAAAGAGCTCATGTCAAGTTTACCTCAGGGACTAGAAGAACCCTCCACCACTCATCATTCATATCTGTCAATGTCCGATTATGAGAAGTATATGGAGGACCATAATTAACAGGGAGCTACTATTGCTAGGCTTGATAAAGACTACTCATCCTTGGTAGAGCCATATTATGATCTACAGGTTGCACATGAAAGATGGTGATAATAGAGAATAAGAGAGATAAGTTCTTTAAAAAGATGTGGAAGGGGGTGAAGGTCCTATAGAAGGTCCTATAACCCAAAGATCAACTTCGTTCCTCCCGAGTGGAGAGTGATGATGAGGCTAGAACTCAGTGGTCCGATCCCAAAAAGATTGGTGGTGATGCAGTTTCTGGGAACGATAGTAGCTTTTGATGAGGTCTCAGGGAGCACCATTATCTCTCTTTATGCTTGATTATTTATGTAGTGAGGACACTACCATCTTTTTAATTTGGGGTACCTGTCTCCGTATTTGTTTGATTTGGGAATCTATTATTGCTATCAAATCATGTTTTGTTATTCTTTTGGATAAATCTTATTTTTATTTGAATTGAAATATTCAAGCACTCTGATGGTACCTATATTTTCATGAATTAATTACTTTGTCCATTGATTTTTACTTTATTTTCATTCTATTTATTCATTTCAATTGATGAGCTTTTACCTATGATAGACTGAGTGACAATATTCTTAAGGAAAAAGTGTTGTGTTAGGGGTTTTTGAGCCACGAATACAGGAGAAGTCTGAGTACCTATGGCATCAAGGTCACAAATGTAAGGGAAGTCTGAGTACCTATAGAATTTTGGATTTTCGAATTTTGTTTATACCTATGTAAAAAATTGAGTAGCCATTTGGTTAGTTGGCTCATACGTGGACCACAATATGATTTTAAAGCTTGGTTTGGTTCCAAAATTAGAAAATTTATCGTGGTGCAGATGCAAATTAAACAGCCCATCCGTTCAATTTTTCTCAAAAATCAAGGGCATCTTTGTGAGCAACCTTGCAACAATTTTTTTCTCTTTTTGTGACTTTGAAAATTGTGGCTTGTGAAAATTGGTAGATACTTTATTTTTGTCTCTAGATGAAGGGGAAATTGATCCTCCTTGCCGACTTTTTCTTGTCGTGTGTGGTGAGCTTATTTGTTTAAATCTCATGTGTACTTGTAACAACTAGAACTTGCCCTGTTATTCTCTCAAGGAAAATTTTTACTATACTTGGTTGGGAGATGATCTTAGGCCCCATTACCCATTATTGACATTGGAAGTCGACTTTAGCCTAAAAATTCTATCCTTGCATAGATATTATCCCTAGTCATCCTTTTTGAGCCTTTAGACCTTTCTTTAGCAACAACATTCCTAGCCATAAGCCTTTCAATATTTATCTTTCTTTTGAACCCTACCCTTCTTGGACTTAAAATTGCAACTTGAGGCTTAAAGCCTAAGTTAGAGGTGGTGATGACATGATAAGAGGTAACTTTGGGTCGCAAAGTTGTAAGTGTATGCCTATGAGCTTAAATAATCGGAAACAATGAATTATAAAAGGAAGTGATCCAACAAAGAAAGAGAAGCACAAAAGGTGTAAGAAAAATAAATGAGAAAAGGGTGAACCTATGATATAAGAAGTAGGCACATGTTTAAAGAGTTAAAAGAAAAGAAGTGGCCAATGGCAAAAAATTGGAGAGAGTGTGATGTAGATGTTAAGGAGGGTATAGACTTTTTGTCCTTAATTAATATCGTATCCTGCCCCAAACATACGTTACATGTTCAAAAAGTCGTTCGTGATTTCCAACCTAGTATTTTTATTGTAGTGGCGATTGAAACTAGGGGCAAGCCAATGCCATCGTACTTGTTAGCATTGAGAATTCTTGAGAGAGCATGTTTTACACATACATTCCTTATTACATAATTGATAACTTTAAGTATGAAATTTTCTTTCTTGCATGGAGACATGCAAATAAGTCGAGGTGGGTAATTTTGTCATCTCCCAAAAAATAGGGAAAAAAGGAGTATAATGTAGTTGGGGCCAAAGATGAGTCAATTTTAGTGTATTAGTGATTTTTGCATAATTGATAAATTTATGTGTGAAATTTTCGTCCAACTCCTTATTTACTAAGCACTATCTTGAGCTGGGAGTCTTTTAGAAGAAACCTCTCTACTTCTTCGAAGTAGTGGTATGGTCTATGTACATCTTGCCCTCCCTAGACCCCACTTTGTGGGAATACATTGGGTTTGTTGTTGTTGTGGTTCTTGTAGTGATTTTTGCATAGTTTCTCTTTAATCTATCTTGCATCCTTTAAAAATCATATTTTATGTTAAAGGGTGTTGTGTAAATAGTTTTGCCAATGCTTGAAGAAGCCAAATTGTGGTGTTCATAAAGTTTAAATCATTGTGATCATTGGGTATAGAATTTATGCATACATGCACATTTGTCTCATGGTTAGAAGTATTGTTGCTTGAGGAAAAACAAAGATTTATGCTAGGGGTGTTGATACGTGGTAATTTTACCACTCATTTGCACTCGATAATTGTGCACACAACTATATTTTAAAGATATAAGTGAGGCAAAGTGGTGATTAAATGTAATAATTTCAATATTTTGTAGGCATATAATCTAGGACAATGAAGGATGTGTACTTGAGCTAAAATGGACAAAAGAAGGGAGAGAAGTGCAGCTGAAAGAACTATAGAAGTAACAAGCGTTAGTTACCATAATCACGGTCTATAGGCCGTGATCGTGGTTAGCAAGAAGGTCAAAAGGCTACAAATGCAAATTTCTAATAGCGGTAGTAGTAGCCGCGATTACGGACAATCTTCTGCAATTGCCGATAAGCAAGAATTTTACCTACAACAGTTCTGTCATTTCACCTAGCCGAATCCAAATCCTTTTGTAAGCTAAAACCCTTTCTTCTATAGGGACTCTAGAAACTAGCAATACATTGAATTTGAATTTGAAACCCTAAGCTAGGCAGTAATTGTAATTTGATTTAGAGATTTGGTTTTTGATATTTGTGAAGAATGGACTCTTTGAACAACCCATTTGGTATATGTTTCATTCTTTTCTTCATGAGTAGCTAAATCTTTTAGTTTTTGGATTATGTTGAAATAAGGTGCAAATAAGTTATGGGTTATGATGTGTTTGTGTGCATGCTCGATAGATGGTAATGTGTTCTACTATTGCTTGGTTACATTGGTTTGTATTTGTGGGTGAAAGCCACAAATACCCACATGGGTTTGGGGGTGAAAACCCCATGCTCTTGAAATCCCAACCCATCTTTGAAAGAGGGTTTGGGTGAACATTAGGAACCCTTATTGAAGAGTGGTGATTTGACCGCTCATTCTCACTCAAAATTTATGCACATTACCGTGATTTTAAGGAATAAATGAGACATATTCATGAGTAAATGCACTAATATCCACTCTTTGCAAGTATAGAGTTAAAAAAACAGAAAGATATAGATTGGAGATTACAATGATCAAAAGGGAGAAGGTAAAGTACAACTGAAGATGGTTAATTTCTAATGATTGCATATATAAACTGTGGTAGTATAGCCGTGGTCGCAGCCAGACATACACAATTGCGGTTCAGCAGAAGTATTCAGCCCAAGGGCAAAATTATAATTGCACGTGCTGAAACTAATTTGACAAAAAGACTCAAACATAGCTTCAAAGGAGAGACATTCGTTCATCCCCTTTCCTTTAAGTTTTAGATTTAGACTTCATAGCCTCTAATTTTGAAGAAAAATATAGCAGAAGTTTTGGGTGAAGAATACATTGGAGACTTTCTAAGTGGAAGAATTCCTCACTTCCGTTGTTGATATTGTGGGAGAGCCAAGTTTGAAGTAACATTCGCTTAATTCTTCAACAAGTGATTTCAATAGAGATTATGGGTATATCTATGCTTATTTATCTTATGTATAGTTAAATCTCCCTCTTGGGGTTATGTGTGAATCGGGGTTTAAGTGTGTGTGGATTGTTATTGTTAGCATCTATTTGGTAGTTCATGTTTATGGGTTTTATCATTGCTATGATATTTTTGTTGGGATTTGATGTGTGAAAGCCCCAAATACCCAAATGGGTTTTATGAGTGAAAGATCCAAGATCTAGAAAGTTCAAGGCCATCTTTGAAAATAGGGTTTTAGGTAAATTGTAGGAATCCATATCATCCTCCAAAGAGGGATGTGGAGACCAAAGCAATGATTAACAATTATGTGTGTAGTTTGCTAAATTATCACTATCTCAGATATTAGGGTGAATATGAGGTTGACTATGCTATGTGTATCATCCTAGAATTATGGATGCCTAGATTGACATTATGGTTACCAATTGTTGAACATAGCTATTAGGTATTCGAAAGAATCAATGGGTGAAAGTTTGGTGTTTTGTCGAAAGACTAGAATCAAAATCAATAACCAAGCCTACCCATATTTTACTTACTAAGTTGATGGTTATTACTAACTCCCACATGTCACCCACTTAGTAATGCATCACCCCGAGATCCGTGCATAATTGTTAAAACTTTAATTATTCGAAGCCCTAAATTTATATTAGAAAAACACAAAAAAGAAACATTAGTGTAGGAACCTATCCCCCCCCATTTTATCTTTGTGTACCATTCATTTGAATTTAATTTGTATTTATCATTTTAAATTAATTTGATCGCCACTCATATTGTTCCTCCTAAATTTGACCATGACTCTAAAGTTGGGTAAATAAACTGACGACGATCGGCTTGCACTTAAATTAACGTATGAGTTGAGAATAATAAGTCATTATCCTTGAAAGATGGATGTGGGAACCAAGGTAATGTATATAACTTTTAGTTTTAGTGTACCTATTTTCTCTATCTAAGACATAAGGGTGATTTTGTAGTTGACTTTATCATGGGTATCATCCTAGAAATTGGAATGCCCAAATTTAGGTAGTGGGTGAATATGATTTTCACACTTGTTAGGTATCCTAAATGGCCAACAAGTGAAAACTTTGAGGTTTTATTATGAATTAGCCTCAAGGGTTCTAGACCTAGCCTACCATAATAGTAACTGACTATCATGTGTATCAAATCTCACACACCCACACCTAAGTTTCCCTTAGGAATACATAATCCCACGATTTTCTAATTATAGAAGCTAAATGAAAATTTGATGCTTAGTTTGTGGAATAATGTTACTAGTGACATACATCCTCTCTTAACCGCAACCCCCTATTATTAATTGTCATTTACTTTACTAACACTTAGGGTATTTTCTCAGACCCCTTTTATCTGGGAGAATGTTGAGCATTACTAATACCCATATTGCACTATTATGCTCTGGGTGCAAAAATAACACCAAAAACTCCTGGGTCCCACTTATGAAAAATGCATTTCTAAGGTCAAACCGATGTTTGTACCTCATCAAGAAATCATAACCCTCATTAAATGGGTGTAAACCAAGCTGTTAAAATCAAGCCCTAAGTGAATTCATTATTTTGACTCTAAACTAAGAATTTCGAGCATAAATTTTATGGATTCTCCTTAAATCCAAAGATATTCATGATAATAGATGATAAGAAATCACCTAAGTTAGCCACACAACTCAATTTCTAGTTATCATAAAGTTACCCACACAACTCAATTTTGAGTTATCATACACATTTAGGGTTTTTAATTGGTTGTCAAGAGTAAGGAGAAAATTCCAAAATGCGGCATAAAGGGTTAATAAATACGCTTTTCCAGGTAAGGAGATACCTCTATCACATACCTTGGATAATGATCTCTATAGCGCGATTGGACTTTACCTTGTGCGATTGCCAAAGGGCAATTATAACCACCATTGTGTGATCACAATACACTAGATATCAGCCAACAAGGAAATTTTTAAAAGTTTAAAATTCCTCAGGACACAATCAAAATCCCATTTTTACAAATGAACTATGTAAACCAACTATGTTCGAAAATTTAGACGCGATGACGAAGTTGTATGAACAAGTCTAACTCTCTATTTCGGTAAATGGATGAAGTATGTTGCATAGTGAAGATACATAATTTTTTTGAAGATTTTGTGTTTCCACTTAAGGTTCTTTGTTGATTTTGAAGATTTATTTGATACAAACTTGCATCCTTGCTTCTTAATATGTGCTTATTAGAAAACTTTGGTTTACTTGTTACCATGACATATTTGAAAAGTCTTTGTAGAGATCTGTTAGATTATCCTCTACTATAGATTTCATTTGGGTGGATTTGAGTTAAGTACCCTATCTTGTTGAATTGTTCTTTGTTGCTTGAGGACAAGCAATAGTGTATGTTTGTAGGTGTTGATAAGACATCAATTTGACAACTTACAAGCATTTTTAAGCCAAGATTATCTTGCTTTTTCATTGATTTGTTGTTATTTTCTTACTTAATGCTCATTTATATAGGTAAAAAATTCAATGAGAATATGATCAAGGAAACATGATTAAAAGGAGCTAAGGAGAAGGTGAAAGAGAAAAATTAAGAGCAAAAAGAACAAAAGCTGAAATTACAGGCCTAGGAGTCGACCCTTAGTTAACGTGATTGCGAACTGAGTGTCGCGATTGCGGTCAGTCTATAAGTCAGCCAAAGGGCGATCATGATATGACTACTCTGATAGTGGTACCATGATCGTAGCCAAGGGATGGCGATTGCAGTAGAGCAAATAAGTTTGTAGGGAATTTTTGTAATATTTGGCAAATTTCGAATTGTGGCTTAAATAGGGATTTTTAGCTCATTTTTCATCATCTATTTTATCTTACATGTAATCTTATCCTTAGTTTAGGGTTTATCACATGGAGCTTAGAGCTTGAATTTATATTAATTTGACCAAGAATTAATTTGATAAACTCTAAAGTGAAGAATTTGCAAATCCCATTGAGGATTCATTGTAATTTAAAGTGTGGTTTGAATTCTCTTTATTTTTCATGAATAAAATTGACGGAGGTTTTGGTATATTTTATTTTATTATCTTTATGAGTTGCTAGTTCTTTCTCTTTGGATTGTCTTAGAATAGGTTCCATTTATGTATGGGTTGTGATTTATTTGTGGATATGCTAATGTGTTAGTGTTGGGTTCTACAATTTCTTGAGTAAATTGATTTGGATTTATGAGTGAAATCCCTAAATAACCAAAATGGTTTTATGGGTAAAAACCCCAAGCTCTTGAAAGCCTAAACCATCCTTGAAAGCGGGGTTTGGGTGAACTTTAGGAAACCTTGTCATCCATGAAAGAGGGATGTGGGAACCAAGACAATAGTAGAGAATTATTGGTCTTAGTTTGCTAATTTTCACCAACTTAGACATAAGGGTGAATATGAGGCTGACTATCCTTTAGGTACCATCCTCGAAATAGGGGTACCTAATTGAGGTATTGGGTGGCTTTAATTGACACACTCATTAGGTACTTGAAAGAGTCTATGAGTGACATCTTTGAGGTTTTCTTGAAGAAATAGCCTGAAGGACTTTAAGCCTAGCCTACCACATAATCAACTATTAGAATTTGCACTAAATCATCGTGTTCCTATGAATAACCTGCTCCTATGAAAGCATAATCTCAAGTACCGTGCCTATTTTATTATACTATAATTATTCTTAGTCTTGAATTAGTAGTTTAGAAGACCAAAAATAAACATTAGTTTTGATACTTACTCACCCCCCCCCCCTCTCAAAGTTATAAATACTTGAATCTTAGGTTTGAACTTAACAAGTAACTTTAATTTCAAATTTGTTTAATCGTGTCTCACATTATTCCTCATGGATTCGTCCTTGTCTCAATGTTGGATTATCGTATTGGCAATGACAGCCTTGCAATTAAATTGACATGTAAGTTGAGCACTTTAATAAATAGAGCCATTACCGGGGAATAATTTGGTGTATTGATTTAGTTTGGAATTTTAGCCTACTTTCTTGGATTCTAACTTGAACATATTTGTTTGTGATTTTCAACTATTAATTTTGTTAGATGGATTTTTATTTTTTATTATTTGTAACTATGTCATCAAGGAACGAATATGAGTTTGCTGGTTGTCTTTTCTTGGTGATCCATGTCCATATTATCGTGGACCCCACTTTCGGTAAGATTGTAGATTGCTCCTCGGAAAGAGTTATGTGCACCATCTCGATCCTATTGGGCACATGATTGTTCTTTATGTTGTGTTCAAGATTGGCATTGGAGTGATTGTACAAATTTCCCTCCCCCCTCCATTATACAAACCCAATTGCTAGTTGTTCTTATGATTGTGATAGGTCTTATGATGAGAAAAAGGAAAAACAATGTTCCAAAGACAATGGGATTAAAGCAATGCTTCAACTTATCTTTGATTGGATAGAAACAATAGGGATAACATTTAACTCATGCATCAACGCATGGGGGCATGTAGATAAAAGATCAAAAATAAAGAAGAAGTGGATATGGAGGCTAATTTTTCAAATACTACAGGTATGCCCACTGATGTTGGGTGTATTTATGCATTCTATTGCTACTATTCTAACCTATTTAGCCTTGTTTTCGGGAGGATTCATGTTCTTAATGTGTTTATAATGAGATAAATGTTTATCTAAGTGTCCATGTATGTGTTTACAATGTTTAATGGCGTTTCCAATCAATTTTTGATTGAAAATGATTATTTAGAATTCAACCAAGAAAATTAGTGTGACTAGCTTGAGCTAGGTATTTGTCTAGTCTATCGTGCTGGATTCTGGTGTGTTTAATGATTTCCTAAGGTTTTTATTGTGTATTTATATGTGAAACAACTTTGGTATATTTTTCAAGGGTCAGTTGGATCAATACAAGTATCAAAACAATAATCTTATGATCAATGTGAATTAGCCTTTGCTTAGCTCATGTTTGTAGTTCACCGTCTTGAATGTTGTTTTCTTTTTTAGTTCTAAATTGTTGTTTTTTATGCTATAGGATACTTGGTGAATTTATTTTTATGATATATGAAGGATATACAAGATTCAAATTAAGTGGAAACAACTCAATAAGACTTGGAATGGATCAGTAAAAGTACAATACACAACTTAGACACAATTTGAACACCTGGAATGACCAGGGCTACTGAGGGGTCATGGAATGGCCTATTGGAAGGTGTGTCTCACCAAACGATTTGGAAGGAACCCAAAACAGTATGCCCTTCTAATGAGGGTGTGTCAAAACCCTACTTAAGTCAACTTACCTTCGTGACGCGACCCTTGTTCTACCAATGACAAAAATCGCATCCTATAAATAAGACACTTGTACTTGATGTTATTCACCTGGTACAACTTTGAAACTTTGAGAGGGGCTGAAAAACACTTCAATTAGGGTTTTTTTTCTTTACTTTAGTTTTTTAATATGTTTAATCATGCATTCAATTTCTTTGATTACGGTTATGTCTATTAGCGGCTAAAAGCCCTTTTCCAAGGTTATGGCCATGATCATCAATACTTTCATTTTGAATTAAGTTTGTTTGAGTTTATTATCATTATGGTTTCTTCTTTATCCTTATTTTCACTATTTTAAATAGTATCAACCCTTAGAATATATTTATTGTCAACTTTGTGATGTTGGGAGAGGGAATAAGATGATAGAATATGGGGATAAGAAAAGTATGGTTTGTATTCTTTTATAAAATAAGGAATCCAAATTAGCATCTAGGAAAGGGATGTACAAGCTTTACTTGATTCACATATAGGATGATAGCATTAAATCACTTAGTTGGATTATTACATCTCCACTCAATGATGTACTTGGAATGTCCACATTAGGCAAACGGTTAGAGGTCAGGAGACCATGATCATGCGATTAACCCTAAGAATCATCCACTACGATAAGAAATCTAATGAATGAAGCTCAATGGTATAGTATTATTGTTCGTAAGCCTTAACCCTGGGTCTCTATCCTTTGATTTTCCAAAGTTATTTACTTTTCTACATTAGATTAGTTTACTTTTAGTTTACAATTCTAAAACTTTATTTGTTACTCTACTTAATTTGTTAAAATAGAATAGGATAGTTTTTTAATACAAGTCCCTGTGGGATCGATATTCAGTTTTCTTGAAGGCCACTATATTACTTAGTAGACCATGTACACTTGCATGTGTGCTTGGGCGCGGTGTGATGCCCCGAAAAAATTTTCCGTTAAGATCTCGGACAAAAATGTGTTGAATTCTGTTCTTTATCGTGATTAATAATTTTTTTGTGTGAAATTTCTGGATATGCAACCCTTCATCGCGTAGAGCATCGAATAATCTTTCCAACGATATGTGGATCATCCGAAATGGACACTTGAGCGATGAGTTATGATCATTTCGATCTAACCATGAATAGTGGTGAACAATAAATGTGCAGGAAAAAAATACTGAGGCCAGAAGAATTTTAGGGTCAACTTCAAACGATCATAACTCCTTATACATAATGATCTAGGTGAGCAACTATATATCAACAGAAATCTCTGAAAGTCCTCTTTCCAATGAAATTGGTTTCATTCAATTTTTCCATCTGAGCAAAAAGCTATGGTCGATATTCTTCAGCCTATCAAAACAGTCCACCAAAGGAAAAATTTGACATTATTTGATTTTAAGGGTATTTTGGCCATTCCCACTCTAATCCATCCGGGTAAACCATGGATTTAAGTCCATTAAGAGCATTCAATAGTTCATTTTTCTCTAAAATTTCCTAAGGCTCAAACCCCAACCCTACTACTCCAAATTTCATCCTTCTATGTCTCTTGATTGAACCATAGAAATTTTAAATTGATTTGGGATTTGAGTTGATCATGTTAAGGGATTCAAGAAGCACCCTTTATTTTCATGAATAAAGTTCCAGAGTTGGAAGTTCATATTCATCTTCCATTTTTAGGTATGTGGGGCTTTGAACAAGATTATCCTTTCGATCTTGTGCCCGGTATTTTTATTGAATTACATTGATATGCGATTTTACATGTTTTACCATGAATTGGAAATATGGTTTTATATCTTATATTATTATCCATGAGCTATAGGATTATGTCATCCGATATGTGTATGATGTTGAGATTGAATTATGTCCAAAAAGTATTTGATTATGAGAGTATGATGATTTAATTTGTTAAGCCTTGATTTATACTATTATTCCACTATTTTCTTATTATGAATTTATAATTGATATTGGAAATTCTATATCCCTACTATGGGTTGATGTCTCAAGTACCTTTAAATGACAGTTGGATGGCAAATTGAGAAATATTGATATTGAAGTTGCAATGAGTCTTGGTATTTTTCGGATAGTTTTGATGAGTTAAATTTTTGAAAATATTATGCATTGAGTCTTCATATCCTTGTCCAAATTTTGAGTCGGTTATGGTTCAATGCATTGATACCTTGTTGGTGTTGAGGAAGATTAAAATATTTTGAGCTAAAATGTGTTGAGTTAGGAATCCACAAATTGATATGATTTGATAAATGAGAAAGAGATTTGATTTGGTCTTTATGATAGACCCTTGTGATGTTGTGGTGGATTTCCTAATGTATTTTGAGCTTGTCGGGGAGTAGTACTTAGCACCGAGAGGGAAATTTGATATTTCCCCAAACCTATGTGCCACCGTAGGGTTGTTTGATGATGATATTATTGGCCAGAGAGCCCGATTGTGATTATTGCAGTTTTAAGGTCGTACTCCCTGGCAAAGAGTATGACACTCCTGCCAATGGGGGTTTTAAACGTTGGTATTCCACGTAGCTCACGTGGGGTTATCGGTTATAGGAAACTCCCCTGTCCATAAGAGTTATGTTTATTGAAATACTGAGTCACTCTGAGTTTTGATGTGGTAAGTCAAGTTGCCTACGATGATCTATAATGATTTATGAGGTTTTTATCCTACATTTCCTATCTAAGACGTTATGAGTTGCATGATTTAATGTCAGTCAAGTAGGTGTGTCATTATGGTCCGTATGTACATTTTTATGAAATTTATGATATTATTTATATTTTGTATGCGCCCCCACATACTCAGTACGTATCTTGTGTTGACCCACATATTTCTCTATGGGATACATTATTACCATGGTGTAGGTTCAGGTACTCAGTTGCAGCCGCGATAGTGATATCCGAGTGTCGCATCTACGTTCCTTCAGTGGTGAGTCCTCATGGTTCGAGCACCAAGTTGCTAGTTTTGGTGTTGTTATTTATGATCCCTTTGGTCTGTTGAGTCAGTTGGGGGTTTGTCCCAATGGGTCATTGATTTTGCTGTATAGAGGCTATGTCAGACTAGTGTATTGTTGGGTTGGTTTGTGTATAGACATTCCATATATGTACAGTCTAACGATATTCCGTGCCATGTGCGATATGATATGATATGTACTTATATATATATCCTTAGCGTAGCGTGTATGTTGTTGTGTTGGAACCCAAGGGTAGTGTTTTAGCTTAAAGGGTTAGCTTGAGGCTACATGTAGCCTTGGGCACTATGTGGTGTCTCGGGATGATATTTTGGGGCATTACACGAGGTCAAGCTTTTTGCACTGTTGCCGGGAACTTGAATTTGCAACTATCTTATTTTTACTTTGTCTATATTGATTTGTAAATAGTTTTTATTTTTTTAGTTCCCTTTTATTTTCCTTTATTTATATTTTTTCACACTCTTCTTGAGATTAGATGGTTTTCTAGGGATGATGATTCTTGTTATTTTTGTGGAGGACCCTACCATAAGGCTTTTTGTCTGGATTTTTATCCAAGCATTTGGAGAGGACCTGCTTGTTTGTGACCTATGAAACAAACCACGAGTTAGTTTGTGGGTTGTAGAAATATGTATCACTCTATAGATATGTGTGCTTTTAATCCTAATTCGGTCATGTTTATGGGCAATGCTCAACAGACAACTAAGGAGGTAGATGCAGAGTTGACTTCCCAACCTGTTGCAGACAAAGTTGATGATAATTAAAGGAAGTCTGAGTACTCAAAACATGAAGTTTTTGAAAAAGTTCAGGAAATACCATCACCACTATCTCCATAGAGGCAAAGAAAAACACAAGAATCGCAGCAACCCAGTTGTCATCTTAATCTTGAGACTAAAATTGAGAAGGTAAATGAGAGTGACTGTGTTATAGATAGTGTGAATTTAGAAGTGGGGTTGGTTAGGCCTCACTTAAAGAACTTTTTGAAAGTATGTTTAGATGATGTCTTGTCTGTGGAATCATCTGAAATAGTTAAAGAGTGTGAAGATGAGAAACAAGAATCCTATATTCTTGATTTTTCACCATATAAGCAACATAAAATCACAAATCACTTGAAGGTCGACTGTTTTACCATGCATCATCCATTACTCAATTTCTTAATCTTTGTACCACCTACATATGAGCGAGGAAAAAAGATGGATGCAAAGTTCGGGTGAAATTCATATCCTTAAGGTGGACGAAAAAGTTGATGTGGGTCATACCACGACACTAAATTAGGCACTTCTTGGGAGGAAACCCAAGTTAAGTAAGGTATGTTATTTAAGTTTGACATTCCAAAAGGGAAAAATGAAGCCCCTCACTTGAAGGACAATAAATGCAAAATTTGGTGTGTAACAAGTGAATTTTTATGCTCTCACCAATAGCTAATGATCCTATTAGAAAGTTTCATGTGAAGTTGTGTTAAAGGTTTAAATTATCAAAATGGTAAGATAGAAAATAATTCATTGTGTCCTCACCTTTGAAAAAAATACCTCAAAGATGTATTGATCTGAAGTTGGGTTGCCGTTTAAAGTCTTCCAAATGAAGACATAATTTTTTTAGGGAATAGATGTCGTGCCATAACTTTAACTAAGGAGCTTCTTGGGAGGCAACCCAAGGAATTTTTCTTGATATTTTCTAATGTTTTTAATTCATTTTTTTAACTTTTTTTTTGGTGTTTGTAGGTTATAACACAAGTTGGAATAGGTACCTCAAGAATGAAACCCCAGATAGTTATATTGGACTTTCTTTTAATCACTTTCCTCTCTTTAGATTACAAGGTATGATCTTTAAAGTACGAATGATGATCAGATTGCATAGATTTCTTTTGTTTGAATTTAATTTATTTGAGATTATTAGGGTAGAATGTTGTTGTTGGGAAGGAGATTTTTGAATGTGTCCCTTGTCTCATGCTTTCATAAACTAGTGCGCACCATATGTATGATGAAACACCCACTTGAGGTTTGCTTACTTAACTGAGTGGTTGGTGATTTAATTATGTTATTATGATTATAAGGGGTGTGTTTGGTGATGAATTGGTATATTAGGCTTGTTCACATGTGTAGTTATTTTACCTATTCAAGCTCTTACTTTACATGCACATCACATGTTTGTTAAAAGCTTAATGAGAGGGAAATATCGTATATGCTTGTAAAGGTATATGTAAACATTCTTACGGCATTGTATGATTATTTTTGGAGTATATCTTAGAGTCTAACTGGTATTAAAAGCGGTATAACTAATGGATTTTGGTTGAAATGGTGGATGAATATTGTGTCCGTGGTGTGGTCACTTATTGTACTTATCATAGCATCTCCGGTTCAACTCTAAGTAACTCGAGGGACATGAATCTTTTCCTTGCCTTATCATAGATTGGGTGACACCATTCTTTAGGGTAAAGAGTCATTTGTGTTTTCATTGGTGCTATGAGTGTTTTATGAACTTAGTGGACGATATGTGAATTTTTTAGGAAAGAATCTCATGGAGTGTAATGATAATATTGCCTTGTATTCACCCAAGTTTTTTTAAAATTGTTTAGGATGTGGAAAAATCTCAAAAATTCTATCAAAATATCATAAGCAATAAATGAAATAATAAGTTTCTTTTTATAAAAAAATATTAAGGATGTTTTTGAGCTTCCTTTTGAGTGAGACCATTAAATTCAATTTCTGGATCTCTCTTTACAAAGATGATTCATGACTCAGAGTAACTTATTAAGCTCAAATTGCTCAAACAGGTTGGGAGATTAAATTTTTTATCTATGAGTATGATTTCATGTGTGATGATATTTTTGTATAATTTTTGTACATGTGTATAGTCTAGAACTTTCCCCAAGTGTATTCAAAGCGAAATCCTAGACAAGCTTGGTTTGGAGAATGAACTGAGGCTATTTTGACCCATCACATAGCCAAATTTCCACCTTAATATTTTCCTTAGTTAACCCCATTGAGCCTTTTTACCCATTTTTCTTTCTTTGTCTAATAATATCCTTTCAAAAACACTTAAAACCTTTTTAAAATCATTCTTTTGGCACTTAACCCTCTTTGATACATTGAATGATTCTAAGAAATGGAATATAGGAGAAAGCTTAAGTTTTGGGGGGGTTGTGTAGTTGGGAAAATAATGTAAGGGTGGTTCAAACTCCATGATTGAGGGGTAAATATGATGTTCTAAGATGAGCCATGAAAGGTGTATTTAAAGTTTTCAAATCATGGGCTTAATAGATAAGATCTTTGCTTAATAATAAAGTTGAATATCCTAGCCCATAGAATTTGAAGAGAAGCTAGATGAATGAAGGTCTAAGAAGGTCTTAAACTTAGAAAGTCTCTTTAAAAAGTCAACGAAATGAAGAAAGAAAATGGTGGCATTGAATAGTTTGATAAACGCTAAAATAAAGGGGTAGGGAAATATGAGAAATGAATTCAAGGAGAATAAGGTGGATAGTTTAAAATTTTTGGGGGTAGAAAGGATTGATTAATTGCATTGAAAGAGGCCTTTTAGGTACTTGATCCATATATATTACTTCCCGTACCTCAAACCTTAATCCTGACCCGTAAGACCTTGGTGATTCAAAACTAGGTAAGTCTACATTAGTGGCGAAAAACACAAAAGGAAAGCCTATGGTTCTACTCAATGTACTTGAATTTCCTTGTGATAGTGAGTGTAAATTCATTCATTATGTGAGCTTCTTTAGAGGTTTCAAATAATTTTTTGTGTATGGAGTTAACTCTTGCTTATGAATGGCATCGATACTTTGGGGTAGAGGGTGAAGTCTTACTTTCAGTTTGGGTAAATGGGTGAATTAAGTTGCATTGTGAAGATTGAGAATTTTTTTTGAAGCTTTATTGTTTCCTCTTAAGGCAATTTGTTGATTTGGAAGATTCATTTGATAAAAACTTGCATCCTTACTTCATAATATGTGCTTATTAGAAAATTGTTGTTTACTTATTTCCATGATATGTTTGAAAAGTTTTTGTAGAGCAATGTTAGCTTATTCCCCTAGTATTGTATTCTTTTGGATTGATTTGAGTTATATACCCTATCTTGTAGAATTTTTCTTGGTTATTTGAGCATAAACAATAGTTTAAGTTTAGGGGTGTTGATAAGTCGTTAAATTGTCAAATTACTAGCATTTTTTAAGCCTAAATTATCATTCTATTTCATTAATTTGTTGTTGCATTTTTACTTAATGCTCATTTCTGTAGGTAAAAAATGAAATGGGAAGATAAGCATAGAAATTTATTAAAATAAGCTATGAAGAAGGTGAAAGATATGAAATGTGAGCAAAAAGAACAAAAGCTCAAATTGCAGGCCCAGGAGTCGACCCTCAGTTATTGCAACCGTAAACTGAGGGTCGTGACTGCAGTCAGTCAATAAGTCAACCAAAGGGCAATAATGATATGACTACCGTGATAGCGGTACCGTGATCACAGTCAAGGGATGGCAATCAAGGTAGAGCAAAAAAGTTTGAAGGTCATTTTTGTAATATTTGGCAAATGTTGAATTGGGGCTTAAATCGGGGTTTTTTAGCTCATTTGTCATCCTATCTATTATCTTACATATTATCTTATTCTTAGTTTAAGGTTTATCACTTGGAGCTTGAAGCTTGAATATATATAAATTTGAGGCAAGAGTTAATTAGATAAACTCTAAAGTGAAGAATTGGCAAATCCTATTAAGGATTCATTGGAATTTAAAGTGTGTTGCATTCTCTTTATTTTTCATGAATAAAATTGATGGAGATTTTTGTATATACTTGTTTATTATCTTTATGAGTTGCCAGTTCTTACTCTTGGGATTATCTTAGAACAGGGTGCATTTATGTATGGGTAGTGATTCATTTGTGTATATGCTAATGTATTGGTGTTGGATGTATTTCTTGAGAGAATTGATTGGGATTTATGGGTGATAGCCCTAAATACCCAAAATGGGTTTATTGGTGAAAACCCCAAGCTCTTGAAAGCCTAAACCCTCCTTGAAAGAGGGTTTTGGGTGAACTTTAGGAACCCTCATCATTCTCTAAAGAGCAATGTTGGAACCAAGTCAATAGTAGACAATTATTTGGCTTAGTTTGCTAATTTTCACCATCTTAGACATAAGGGTGAAGTGAGGTTGCCTATCCCTTGGGTACCATCCTAGAAATAAGGATACCTAATTGAAGTATTGGGTGACTTTAATTGATACACTCATTATGTACTCGAAAGTGTCAATGAGTGACATCTTTGTGGTTTTGTTGAAGAAGTAGCCTCAAGGAATTTAAACCTATCCTACCACATCATCAACAACAAGAATTTGCACCGAATCATCATGTTCCCATGCATAATTTTCCCCTAGGAAAGCATAATCTCAATAGCCGTGTCATATTGATTATAATCTAATTATTCATAGCCATGAATTAGTAGATTAGTATCCCTAAAAAAAATGTTAGTTTTAATACTTATTCAAACCCCCTCCAAGTTATAAATATTTGTATTTAAGGTTTGAACTTAACAAGTAACTTTAATTTCAAACTTGTTTAATCGCCACTCACATTATTCCTCTTGAATTCAACTCCGACTCAATGTGGGTGTATTATATTTGCAACGACTACCTTGGACTTATAGTGACATATAGGTTGAGCATTATCAATGACCTGAAGGGTCAACAAAACTAAATATGATTATATTCATTGATTCTTATATTAGTTCAATCAGACTAATGTAATTTTATACATCACTCTAACATTGAATTTGTTAAGAGTAGTAGATATTAGAGTGAGATAATATCTCTTTAAAGATTAGTGGAGATTACACCTTTAAATTATGATCGGATACTCCTAAACTATGCAGTTTGAAAATTTCACAGTTTCAACCATCTATATTTTTCAAACATACTCAAAAAAAATATTTTTATATATTTATAAATTATCTCATTAGGGTAGAATAAGTATCTTTAGTCGGGGGTCTTTCAGAAAGAAAAAACCTCTCTACTTCATCTGAGGTAGTAATATGGATTGCGTACAGTTTACCTTCTCCAGAACCAAAGTTGTGGGAATAAACTGGTTATATTGTTGTTGTTATTTTTATTTCTTTATACATTTCAATGGCAAGTACAAATATGTATTCACATGCATTTGCATAACTTTATGCGATTTTCTATGGAATTGCCATGGTATAATTGAGTGAGTCATTTCTTTGATTACTTGTCAATGACATCAATCTCTTGTTCTGGAAAATCTAACTTCTCTAGACAAACTATTTGTTTCTAACGGCTCTTTCTTGCCAAGCCTGAAGTTTTTAATAATGATTGAGTTTGAGATCAACTCAGCCATTACATGAGTTTTTGGTTTTTCAATTTTTACTGATGAGAAATTGTAAATATGGAATGCCAGGGTAGTCCCAATCTTTTTGTACTATAGTCTACGAGAATATTAAGCTACTAAACTATAAATTGATACACCCTGACAATCAATACCTTTTCTAGATTTGTATATCGACTTGAAAGCATAAATAAAGTAGATTTTTTTGTTTTATCATGATCCTGTTGTTAATTGTCTTATCTTTTGTAAATGCATGCTACTAAATTTTCCATCAAATTGTAATAATGGTAGGTACTTGCATGTTCAATGCATTTTAAGCCACCAATGTTGTTCACTATATAATAGAACTATAAAAACTGATGTACATCCTGTTGCACTGCTTCTCAATTAGATATTATGAGGAGAATATTTTTTGCAATAACCAAAGGAAAATATTGTTTATTTCTTTGAAAATATGGTTAAGCTTCTACTACTTCTTAACATTACACATGCATTCAACATTATTCTTATAGTTCATATAATTTGATTAAACAGATATTTGAATTGATGGAGTAAAGATTGGAAAAAGGTGCTCTCATAAATATTATAGGATTAAAAAACATTTGATGATATTCTTCTTTATGCCTCTCTTCTACCTCTATAATACTGAGGACCCCACGCACAAAAGGATCTTTAGTGAACTAGGTTGCCCTCTTTTTTTTCTTCTGTGGAATTTATATCTGCTCCTTGATTTATTAAGGAACCAAATTTTGTTTCTTTGGAAAATCGTTAGTCATTGTTATATAATCAACAAGGTGTGGAAGGGCAAGATGGACTAGCATCATATGTGGTGGTGATTCAAGAAATTTGTTTACAATATATTGAGAATAAAGAGGATAACGTGGCTCGTGAAATGACGAAAATTAGTGGGACAAGATTCTAAGAGTGAGATATTATACTTACAGTCTTCTTTATTATTTGATTGTATTACTATATTATATGGGCTCAACAATGAATATAATGTAATCAATGCGGGAGTGTGTAAATATCAATATTATGTGGATTTTTTTTCCAATATTTGAAGAATCAGCATGAAGAATACCATTATTACAAATGTTCAATAAGGAAATACAAAGACAAAGTATGGTGTAATATAGGTAGCACATGAATTTCATGAAGGTCTGGAAAGGATTTTTTTTCTTAGCTTTGTTTTCTATTGTGTGTTTAGGAACTTGTTTATCGAGTACCAATTGGTTGAAATTGAATTTTTTGTATGTTAGTTTTTATACTATAGGTCAAACATTTGCTAGGAGTCTTTTTGTCTTTTTAATAAAATTTTCCCCTATAAAGTGTCTGCTATAATGTTAGACCTAAATGGGTATAAATAGGAGTGAAAAAGTCAGTTCCCAACTTGTATAAGGTTTTGGTGTATTTGTAGTTTCTATCACTAGCTAGTTGGGAAGTAGAAACCAAAAAAATGAAAATATAATATTCCAGTTATCACTAGTTCGTCTGGTTTCATTGAATGTGATTTCTTTCTAACTATTAATATTATTTTGATTGTGTAGGGAAATTTCGGCGATTGAATTTTAATGGTGGCCACAAGTCAACTTGACCTATTGAAGTTAGTGATAAAGAGTTAATGAACTATATTGATAGATGTTGGAATACATTTTATTTTGTGTAATGGAATTTAACTTTAGTTTTGATCTAAGAATGTTTTAGTAAATTACAAAAACATTAATATTTTCAATGTTTATTGCAAATTATACATGCATTTGAATATTTATTAGATAATTTGATGTTTCATATATATATATGTGTGTGTGTGTGTGTGTAACTTTTGTGTATATATAGGCAAACAAAAAACATTATTTTCTATTTTTACAATGTTGCCACATTTCAAAAGTGTGCCTACAGCAATGTTAATTGTGTGCATGTATTTAAGAAAATATTACAGTTTATAAATGTTGTTGTAGAAGATCTATAAATTGCTGAACTTCTAAATCATAACCAATAACAAAGATAAGGTTAAACTTTCAAAGTGTAGAATTATCAAATATAATGGTTGCAAATGATAAACTACAAAATGTGGCCTTTGTAACACACACGACACACTTTTTAAGCTTAGCCACTATGGCAAAATTTATAAATATTGGCCTAATGTCAATGGTTACACCATTTTAGCCCACCCCCAAAAAACAGAGGAAAAACACCAAAAGAGTGCCCTTTGATCAAATGCCATACTTTTGGCTACTTTAGGCCACACTTTACAAGGGTGTACAAAAGACAAAAAAATTGTAGTGATTTGATTGCATGTTATGAATTATGCTGAATCACTATGTATTAATTTATAGATTGAGGTATAAAACATTATCTATGTTTAGATATCTTGTCTTTCTTGAAAAATAATACAAACATGATGTGATTTAGCTGACAAAAATTGAGTTATACTCATTTGAGAGGTGGTTCTCTGTTGTTTGTAAATGTGATCCAACTTTACATTTTCAGTCTTTGCTTTATTTTGACTTAGTTGTTAGCCGTAAAATTGTTCATAGTTTTCACATTCTAGTTACCACTACTAAAGTCCTGTAAATTTTAGAGTAGTTGTCTTTGCTTTATCCTGGTCTTTGTTTTTGTAGTTACTATACAGACTCCTGTACATAATCGAGTCATAATTGCATTCTTTAAATTTTAAAACAGATATTTCATAGAGTTTTTCCTTAGACCTTTAGCACAAATACATCGAGTCTTTATTGTCTATAAAAATTCAAAAATATGTTTATTTAAGAATATTCACCAGTTCCATCTAGTCTGTCCAATCAGTATAAATTTCTACCCAAGTTACACATGCTTCCAACCACTAATGGAACTTTGTAATATAAAAATGACTACCTTACAAAGTATATATTTTGAAACATGAGCAAGATTTCTCTTCCATATATCTGTCCCTCCCTACCTACTCCTTTTTGCCATTGTCCAAGGAGCATGTAATCCAAGGAGACATATTGATTCTTTGCACCAAAACAGACCAAAAGGAATTACGGAGTACTTTGCTGCAACAACACTTGACTAGCACATCCTTATGGCTCCGACTGAATAATTTATCACTCTACAAATACCAAAAGACTTTCCACAAGAGTTGATACACCATGGTTACACCCATTTCTATATTGATTTTATTTGTATTGCATAAACTCATAATAGAAGAAAAGAATAGTCGATAAAGGAATGACTTTCTATCCTTGATACGAGATTTTGCAAATACCAACATGCAAATTTTGATACTCTACTTGTCAGGACCCAATTAACGAGTCATGTTGGCTCCTACCAGTTTCCAGCAATAGGTAAGTTAATAGCATAACCCAAAGCTAACACGATGGGTTAATTAAGTAAGAAAGGACTAACATATGTAAGATTCAAGAATATCAACTATAATAATAAGGGTTCTCGATAGAATAAACAGTCAAACATGGTACCAATCCCAAATCTTTGTAGATTTAGAATAAGAGCATCCACTAGTATGAATAAAAGATCAAGTCTAGTATAGTCAATACATGTGTCTCAAATATTAAAGACTGAATACAAGAGATAGAAGGGAAAATAGATGACTCAAACTCCATATGCTTACATAACGCCGGAAATTAGTCACTACACGAGTAATGATCCATGGCGACAACATATACTCGGATCTACACCAAAAGGTAGAGCAGTGTAGTATGAGTACCAAAACAATGGGAACTCAGTTGGCATCATCGGCTAATTGAGCTATGTCATGATATAAAGCTGAAATAATGAAAGATAATCCTAAGTAAGTCAAGGTACTGTATCAAACCTGAATCATTTCCAATATCACTGTAAATAGTAATTGATCATATCTACAAAAATAGCATATCATAAGGCACCAACACATACCAAGATCATTGTACATAGCAAGAAATAAATATTGGAGTAAAAATGTTTCATAGGGTATAAAAGCCGGCTAATATAACCATTCATAAGAATTAAAAAGTTCGAGATCATAACAAATCATAAGCATTAACGTAAGCACTTACAAGTATTAGGTTGGCGCCCATACACCTACTGGTCATAATGTAAAGAACTCATCACAACGTCCCATACAATCAGAGAGTACCCCCAAGAGTAACATAACGGAATCAAGTCAACAATATATCAAAACTTCTTTATTATTCCATAGTGTTCTGTAATTTCCAGCAATCGACCATTTGCTAACATTCATAATGATCATCCATGTTTGTAATTGAACAACATGTACTAAAAACTCATAACTATAATAATAATAATATCACCTAACAACTATGCCATCAATACACACTAATAGCTCCTCCATAGTTAGCCAACGCTTATAACTTAATCCAGTTACTCACTAGTTAACATATAACCTCTAATTACTATCTATTTATTATTCATCACATAATCACTATTCAAAGGTCACCGACTAACCATTATTCACTGACTAGCCAATATCTATTATCTAGCCAAGATTCACCACTATACCATATCCTTAATCTAACCAATACTTATTTCTAGCCATCATAATTCCACTAGTAACCTTTTATAAAATTACCGCTAATAACTATTTATTCAATATTCATCTATCAGCTAGCATCTGTCATTCATTAATATCACTAGTCCTCAAATCATTGTTTAATGACTAACCATCCTTAAAGACTTAGTTATCTATAACAACTAAGCAACACCATCCCTAAACCCGTTATCACTAATCTCCATAATAAAATCATAATTACTATTATTAGAAATCAATGCCACTAGTCCTCTTTATCACTACGGTTCACTAATCCATTAGTAACTATTATACCCTTAAGCAATATTCACCACTAATCACCCTAACAACCTTACATCAACTTCTATACCACTTTATACCCTAAATCTTTTGGAGACTATAACCAACAACTCTAATATCAATGTTATACACCCAATTCACAATAGCTTAAATAAACACATAACCATTATACATAGGTCTTGCCGGATTTGAATCAGTAGATGTACATATAGGCAAATCAATAAGCATCCCCCAATATAGCCGAGTATCATAACAACATCATAGTATCTTCCGGCCTTTCTGGGTACCTATAAATCATCACAATATCTTCTAGTTATACTGGGTATCATCATATCATTATAGAACCCTCGGCCATTTGGGGTATCATCATATCATCAAAGTATCCTATGGGCTTGCTGTGTATTAATATAACATCACAATATCCTCTTACCGCAACGGGTATCATCACATCATTAAAGTATCCCCCGACCTTGCCGGGTATTAATATAACATCACAATATTCTCTGGCCATACAAGTGTAATGCCCCGAATCTAGTACCCAGACCACTATACGGTGCTCGTGACCTCGAAGGACCACAAGCTAACCCATGACTGATATTTGTACCTGAACACTACATAATATAATGTATAAATGCTAAATAAAAGGACCAAAGGCCATAAGGTTCAAGTATATGATAAAACACAACCTCTAAAAATATGGTATATCAATACCAAAACAACTAAAATAACTATCTAAACATACTATAGTCTAAAAGCCTCTAACACTGTACTGTCTGAATAAAGAGTTGATGGGATATATCCCCAGCTAACTCCAACTACTGAAATAAACAAAGTACTGTAGAAATGAAGTAATCAAATCATAAAATCCTCAAATGATGAGGACTCACTGCTGACTCTAACTGCTTAAATTGGAATATTACTGATGTTCTGGAGCTCATACTTCTGAACCTATGGTGTAAAACACCATAGCACAAATACGTCAGTACGATTAAATATACTGGTATGCTAGTGAGGTAGGATAAATACAAAGGGTTCATATGCATAAATAATATTAACTGACTATATAACATGAACGTGAGAATACATGCATGAATAAGTAACTGTAGCTGAATTTGTGATAATACTAACTACTGAGTCTGAATACTAATATCATGAGTTACTAATAACTGGTGTAACTAATACTGAGTGACTGAATCTGACAGCCTAGATTCTGATGGAACTAGCTGAGTTTCGTACTGTACTGGGTGACTTTATCTGATAGTCCTAAATTCTGTAGAACTATCTAAGTTTTATTATAGAGACCTAAGACTAAGACTGTGGGAAGTAGTCCTTTAACTGATATACCCCTAATAAGCTATTAAAGCTGAGTTGGGGTCCAATCTGTAACCCCAATTGGAAGGGTGTCATTACCGCGCCACTAGTAAGGACAAGCTATGAGTGACCCTTATCTAACAGGTACTCAAATGAGAACAGAGGAACCCTCATATAATAGGTTAAGCTACCTCAACTACCTTTATCTAGTAGGTTTGATGTCTCAACCTACACTGGCTACATAGTTTTAGAGCACATGGATTGCTTCTAAGAATCACATGTTGTACTAACACGTGAGTTCCCATCCTTGGGCTCACTAGGTATTGAATCCTACTCTCATCTAAATAGACACTGAATTGATTATACAGGACTGAACTGGACTGAGTTCACTGAATTCTATTGACTGATCGAATGTTACTAAGATCTGATAACTGACTGAGATTATAGAGATTACTAAGATTTTTGAGATTTCTTGACTTATATTGAATTTAGTGAGTTTTCCTGAGTCATGTAACTAACTAAATTCTATCGATCAAGGCTTGACTGAGATTATCAAGAAACTGACACTGGCTCTAGGCACACAGCTAAATTGTTAGGTACAAATACCCCCAGGAATCGATAGCACGAAACTAACAAGACATGAAACTTCTTGAACACGTGACCATAGTCAATAATTCATAATACAATCACTTGGGAGTTTCATGAAGCACTTGGTTCTCATACTCCTGTACATGAATAGGAATGCTTTCAAATATATCATAGTTATACAATTCTAGTCTCATGGGCATTCCATCAAAGAATTTCAACGTATCACAATAGCATGAGAGTCATTTTAAAACATAAAGATAAAACATGGATTCATCATTTAGGCCCTATTGAGTCAATAAGCATAAATCTTACTCACTTAAGTATTTTATCAAACATCTAGTATACATATCTTAGGGCTTAAGAATGAACATCAAATTAATACATCAAGTTCCTTCATTCAACTTAATTTCATTGATTTCAATCCACACATTAACAAAATTTCATGAAAATATATTAAAGCTTCTAACTTGAAAGTCGCACAACAACATAAACATGATTATAATAAATCAACAACATGTCTTTCAAAATTTATGATTTCAAAATAGGATTCTTGTGCTCCATGGGTGAAAGGAACCCATAAATCAACACTGAACATACCTTAAAGTCTTGGATCTTGAAAGATAACTAATGTTTCTTGAACGTTCTAGGATTTGGAAACACAGATTTTGATGTTTTCTTGATGGTTTTTGAACTTGAAGAACTTTAATTTCTTAGTTTCTTGAAGAAGGGTTCAGATCTTGTTCTTGGGGATTGATCTTTGAGAGGAACCCTAATTTTGTATTATAGATAGAATAATGATGTTATGAGCTCTGGTATGGTATAATTAGGGGTCAAAATAGGTGGAAAAAGACCCAAATACCCTTTTAAAAATGGCATAAAATCGCTGATCGGAAGTGGCGATGGTTTGGTCGATGGTCCATCGCTGGCTCGATGGTCCATCGGTCCTGACCATCGCACTTGGCCAGAACCTAAACTTTTCGCCTCGTCTGCGACGGTTTGGGAGACGGACCATCGATAGCTCGACGGTTCGTCGGTCCCGGCCGTCGCACTTGACTAGAAGTTAGGTTCACTGCCTTAGTTGCGAAGGCTCGTGCAACGGTCCATATCTAGCTCAACAATTCATCGGCTAGACCGTCGCTTCTGGGCAGTTTCGACAGTTTTTTGTAAAACGTCCATAAATTTTTACTTCGATACCAGAGTTGGACAAAATTGGTATCGTTGGAAAGCTAAATCAGTTTCCCACATGATAAAAAGTCGAAACTGGAGAAATTCCGTCTCATTTAAACATTTATCATTTAGTAAGTCATCACTAAATCTTCTGGAGACTAGATTTGACTTAAAGAAAGTTTGGGGTATTACAACAAGGTATCATCATATCATCATAGGATCTTCCAGCCATTTTGGGTATCCTCATATCATCAAAATATCTACCGGCCTTACTGGGTGTCATTAATGTATAGTAATATGAAAATTTATAACTTTAATAAAGTACAAGCCCCACAAGGGTTGAATTAAATAACAATCCCCATGAGGGCTAAGGTAAATGATAACCCCACGAGGGCAAAAGTAAAGGACAATCTCCAGAAAGGCTAAAGTACATCAAAATAAAAGAAGTGAAGAAAATCATACCTCAATAATCCAATGCACATAAACAATGTCACTTTAGTAGTAGATATGTATTTGGAACATGAATAATATAAACTATCATCTAGTTTTCCCTCTGGATTTATACCTTTAACACCAACATCTTCCTCCGTTCCATATAGGAAAGATTGGTATGTAGATACTTATATAAGTTACAAAAGCATTAACATAATTAGTCGTATAATGAGATATCATGTGTACAAGAATAATTTATAGAATATCTTTACATATAGGAAATAAGTGTGCCTTCTAGAACAATTAACAACATCCTTTCCAATATTGACAACAAGGAAGATTTCCAATATGGTTATTAGCATGATAATTAAGAATGATCATAACATGGGAAATGGCATTGTCAACGTCCCAAACACCTTCCTAATCAATGGCTTACTCAATTTTGTAGGCATGACCTAATCAAGAGTATAATCAAGGACTCATCATTACAAAATAAATAATCCAATTGTTTATATCATGGCCATAACCATAAGAGATATGATTAATAATGGCCCATTATTAACATATTCATTATCCTAAATAATAGTCAATCATGATAACTTAATTAATAGCTTGACATAAGCTTTACCAAACAAGGAATGCAAATGGCATAATCACTTGGGCATTATTTTCAATGCCATTCCATAACTAACAAGTACCTAAGGTCATCATTATTGAATCAATACGGTACTCTTGAGTAGATTACTAAGAGTAAGGATTAAAGGGAACTAATCCTTAATCTTTCCTTATGGTGGGTTAACTATCCCACTTTTAACTCCCCAAAATGCATTCTACGTAAAGTTCTACTCGGGACTAGGCTAAGGTTTCTAAACAACCTCTTTGATGTATAGCAAGCCACCATAAGTCCAAAGGTAGATATTCTATTCAAGCAGTTTTACTAAGTACCATAGAACTAAGGCAACCTCGACAAGAAGAACCAATTAAGTCCAATTAACTCTAAGTATGAGCAACTAGAGCATTTAATCTATGGTTGAGTATTCTAAGACATTAAAATGCTAAATATGAGTAATGAAGTCTATTTCACCTGAGATAATCGGGAAAATAAGTCAAGCTTTTAAACATTAAGATTCATGTAGCCTAAATGATCCAACTAATCCAAGTCTTTCATCTCATCAATCCAATACTTAAAACCATCCTAATAAAACAAAATATTTCAATTATACTATAACATAGATCAATCTAACAAGAAGTAAGCCTAACCTACCTCAAATCCAAAGATAACTCAGGGACCACTAAACCTTCACTTTCTATTTTGGAAAAGCTTGTTCAAGATGCCAAGCTATCAAAAACACAATCTACACATTATAACAATAATATCGATACATATATTGCGTATTATTGTGCTTTAGGTCAAAAAATGACACCAAAAACCTCAAGTGAGTCCCACTTATGGAAAATACATTTTAGAGGTTAACCCAAGGTTCATAAACCATAACGATCCATAACACTCAAGAAATAGGTGAAGACCATGTTTATTTGGGACTTAATCAAGCCCTCCAACTATTTGGGGTTTTGGTCAAGAATTGAAGAAATTCAAGCATGAAATAGAAGGATTCCTACCTAAAATCCATCGCTAATCACAAAAATATATATTAACTAAGCTCTCAATACACTATCAAGACTCAATTTGTGCTTAGCACACCATATTAGGGTTCCTTGGACTCAAATATGATTGAAAATGCCCAAAAATTCAGCCTAAAAGGGCTTTGAATACCCATCTCAGGCACCCAGGTGTGGCAATCGCCAACTATGGATACAGATTGTGCAAGAGAGATAACAACTCCTCTTATGGTGATTGCCATAGTGAGATCATAATGCTACTTTGTGCGATTGCACACACTTTAGCACCAACAACTAAAGAATTTTCCATGTTTTCAAACGACACATTGGGATTAATTTGAAATTCAATTTAAGAAAATGAACTATGTGACCACACTAATTTTGACATTCCACACATGTTGGAGAAGTCAAATTTTTCATTTGAGGTTATTTCAACCAAATGTGGGTCCTTAATCTAAATTTCCAATTTTTCAACTTTCCAACTAATAGGTCAAAATGAGCTCAGGCGCATTGAGACCTAAACCAAAGGTATACCTAGCCTAAAATGAATATTCCAGAGCTACTGGAATTGTCAGAATTTGCATCCGAGGTAGTTTTGCTAAAGTTTTTGCCTGGTGACACATTCGAACTAACTAAGACTTATATACAGGGAATTGGCTCTAAAAACTAAATGAGCTTTTAGTAATTGAACTATCAGTTCTAGCAAGCCATAAATGACTTGGTGTTACTATGGAAAAGATCTAACAGAGAAAATAAGTGAAATTACGGAAAATGACATAAAGGGTCACCACCACATCCACTTCTATCCTATAATGACATAGGATATACTTGAAGTCATGAACTGGTTTAAATACTGGGATCGTATCTCTCCCTCAATCTCCTTAGTGGAATACTCTATTAGGAAGTGCCTCCACCGATCCTTAAGAACTAGAATTCCTCTACTGCATATTCATCTCACATCACTGGCAAAACTAAGCATAAGTTACCCAACAAAGGTAAAACGCTCATCCAACTGGACTGAGTCCTATCTAAGCATAAGAGACAGATCAATAATATGTCGCCACAACATAGAAACATGGAAAATTGATTGAAAATCAACATGGTCGAGAGGTAAAGATAACTCATAAGATACCTCTCCAATAATGCGAAGACTTTCAAAAGGTCCATCATATCTCAAACTAAGCTTACCCTTTCTCCTAAACCTCATCACACACTCCATAGGATAAACTTTTAGGAACATATGATCACCAACTCCAAATCTCATGGAACGATACCTATGATTTGTATTAGCTCTCTTCCTACTCTGTCCCATTCTCAACCTATCTTAAATCATCATAACTATATCAAACAATCCTAAAGAATATTTGTACCTCAAGACAAAACCCTTGAATGTCTCAAACAATCTTACATGAGAATGACATCCCCTATAATAACAAGCCTTAAGTCAATCTTAGAGAATATGGCTGAACCTCAAAGCTGGTCAACAAATCATCACTGTGAGGCATAGGATAATGATTCTTTACCATGACATTACTAAGCTACCTATAATCAATAAACATTATCTACAACCTTCTCTCTTCTTTATAAATAATAAACGTGCATCCCAAGGGTACACTCTCGGCCTAATAAAACCCTTACCAAGAAGATCCTAGAGCTGAGAATTAAGCTCCTTATGCTCGAAAGGAGACACATGGTAAGGTTCCATAAAAATAGGTCGAGCACTAGATTCGAGGTCAATATTAAACTCTATTTCACGAATAGGGGGAATACTAGGTAAATCATTAGGGGACACATCGAGAAAGTCACAAACAATAAGAACAGTGTCATCAAGTGACGAACTCCCAATACAAGCATCAAAAAATAAGCAAGATAAGACTCGCAACGCCTAGAGATAAATTCTCCTAGAATAAACATAATATATAATCCTAATTGGCTCACAGTTAACCACTCCCTACCACGTGATATGGGAGGATACAACATGCTTTGCAAAGGGAAAGGTCTTGACAAAACAATCCAAGACCGTCTGATAGAGGGATAACTAGTCTATCCGCATAATCATATCAAAGTCAAACATCTCCAGAATAACAAGATCTACATAAGTACCAACATCACTGTCATGTATAAACTTGATTTAATACTTGATCAACTAAAAACAAATTACCCACAAGAGTAGATACATGTAATGACACAAATAATAAGTAACAAAACAAGTCAAACCATGGTCCATTATACGCATATATGTAAGAATAAGTAGATCCCTGATCAAACAAAGTAAGGGCCAACCGGCGGCACATAGAAATCACTTCTGTTACTACAATATCCAAAGTCTAAGAGCAGGTCTATTATGTACTACATATAACTTGACCTTGCCTTCCACCTAGATAGGCACCTAGCCAACCTCATGTCCTGCCTTTATTAAAATCTCCTTAAGTACCCTAAAAACTACCCTGCTAACATAAAAACAGTATTTAGCTGAGAGATAAACTATCTAATGGGGGTAGCATCCTGTGCTGAAAAATCCATCACCCCAAGAAAAGGGCAATCCCATTAATAGTTACCAGGAAGTCCACAAGTAAAATAAGAAATATGAGAAGAACAAGAACTAACAGATCTGATTGACCTAGAATAACCACCATGTCTAGAAAGACTAGAAAATGAACCCCTTAAAGACTGATCGCTGCCCTTACTAGGGTGATCTCTATCAATAGACTAACCTCTGTCAGCAATCGAAAGATTTAAGAATAGGTCGTCTATATTGAATCTGAGGCTTAAAGGATGGATGTTGAGGATACCCACTCTAAGAATTGCCATCTCTAGTTCAAGAACTACAATGACTCCCAGTGAGTCTGCCTTCAATCCAAGGCCTCATATCATCACCCTCATGACTCTCATGGTGCATCTCTTTCATACCCCTAACATGATCAGAAACCTCTGTAAAAGTCCTAATCGTAGCAACTAAACTCTAAGTAGCCATTCAAATAGGGAGTCTCAAACCCTCTAACAAAGCAACAAATTCTCTCTTACTATCTAAAATAGAAGAAGCAAGCCTTGCCAACTTATGAAAATGGGTCTCATACTCAACAACTATCATTGAGCCTGATCTAATCTAAAGAACTAACCCCTTGATCATCTATAAGGATATGTGACATATATTTCTCTACGAATATCTCAAAGAACTAAGTCCAAGACAAGGGAGAAGATTTAGCTGGTCTAGAATCCATATAACCTCTCCTCCAATAAAGATCAAAAAATTCCAACTGAAATATAGTATAATCTACAGCATGAGTCTTAACAAGGCATAAACCGTAAATCTTATCCTTACAAGTAGTAAGAAAGGCATATGCATCCTCTACGTGAGCCCTAGAAAATCTCTACAGAGCTAACCTCAGGTATTATCCCAACATCTTCTACTCCTCAGAAGATATAGCAGGCTGGGCAACCATTTGTTGGGCGACTTTTGGCTGAACAAGTATCAATGTAGGAGGAATCTCAGTTCTGGTAGTCGTAGCTATTGGTTGCGCCAGCACCTTTATACCACTATAGTCTACAGACTATGCATCGTTAGTTGAAACACAACCAACAATATCTAATAACTAAAACAATACATCTTTGAGTACTACTAAAGAAATAAACCCTTGTAGAGCCTAGGTAAGTTCTCGGCCCACCACAGGATATAAAGGAAGAGTATTTGGATCAGGTGTAGGAATAGGGTCTCAGAAAGGTGGCCTATCTTGGCTCCTAGTTGGGGACACATCTCTAGGTTGTCCATGACCTTTGGGTAATCCACTTTAATAATAGGAGTATGCCTAGGATTGGTCTTTAGACTATCTTATCATGTAGCAGTAGCCCATGTACTGTCCTTCTATGAAATTGTAAGGTCAAGAGTATATTCTACATACAAACTTAATAGCTTTGCATGCTATGAGTGAATGAAGTAAAGAACTCCTAAGAATGTTCCATAGACTCCTAATGATAGGAAACATATGTAAACCTTCATATATATCTACTATACTAGATACTTGCTCTTATAACAATACTATTGGTGAACCTCTCTCAAATAAAAAATTTTCAAGACCCAATTTAGGAGTCATGATGGCACCTACCTATTCCCACCAGTAGGTAAGCTAATTCCATAACCCAAATGTAATGCAATATGTTAATCTTAAAATAAAGGCACACCATAGGAAAATTTAAGAGCATTAACTATAAGCATAAGGGTTCTACATGAATAAACAATCAAACAAGATACTAATCCCAAAACCTAATTAAGTTAGAACAAGAGCATATAATAGTATGAACACAACTCAATGTCTCATAGAGTCATTACATCTGTCTTAGATACTAAAGACTGAATACAAGAGAAAATAGGGAAAATGGAAACTTAAATTCCAAGAACTCACCCTAAATTCTGAAATCAATCACTGCACGAATAATAATTAACGATGATAGAAAATATATAGATTTGCACCAAAAGGTACAAAAGAGTAGTATGATACCAAATAATGGGTACTTAGTAGGCATTACCTGCCGATTGAGCTAATTCATGATATAAAGATCATATAATATAGGATATTCCTTAGTAAGTCAAGGTACATAATAAAAAATTAATCATATCAAAAAATAGTATAACGTAAGGCATCAACACATACCAAGATCACTGCACATAAAAGAGTAAAGTATTAAAGTAACAATGTATCATAGGGCATCCATGCATGCCAATATCATCATACATAATATTTAAATAGTTTGAGATCATAAAACATCAAAAACATTAACACAAGCTCTCATAAGTACAATGTTGTTGCCCATACACCAACTGGATTATAAAGTAAAGAACTCATCACTGCGTTCCATACCATCGGAGAGTACACCCAAGAGAAACATAAATGAATAAAGTAAAATATATAACTAAACTTTATCATTATCCTATAGGTTTCCATATTTTCAATCAATTGACCATTTTCCAATGTTCATAATAATCATCACTGTTTGTAATTGAACAACATGTACAAAAAACTCATAACCCTAATATATATAATATAATTGGGTTGGGGTCTAATCTATAACCCCAATTGGAAGAGTATCAATACCACACCACTAGTAAGGATAAGCTATGAGTAATCCCTCATCTAACAGGTAATCTAAGAAGAACGGTCGAACCCTCATTTAACAGGTTAATCCACTTCATCTACCCTCATTTAGTAGGTTTGATGTCTCAACCTATGTTGGATACATAATTTTAGAGTGCAAGGATTGCTTCTAAGAATCACACCCTCAACTCGCAAGTGAGTTCCCATTATTGGGCTCTCTTAGTACTGAATTCTACTCCCATCTAATTAGATACTGAATTAATTATAATGAACTAACTGGACTGAGTTCACTGAATTCACTGAGTTCCATTGACTGACAAAATATTACTGAGATTTGATAATTGACTGAGATTACTAAGTTTTCCTGAGCCATGAGACTAACTGAATTCTACTGAACATAACTTGACTTAGAGTATCTTGAAAACTGATACTGGCTCTAGGCACACAGCTAAATTATTGGGTACAACTTCCCCCAGGACTCGATAGCATAAAACTGACAAGATATGACACTTCTTGACATATGACCATAGTCAATAATTCATAGTACAATCATTGGGGATTTTCATAAAGTATTCGCATGCTATAAGCTTACACATGAATTAGAATGCATGTAAACATATCATAATATCATAAGCCTAATCTCATGAGTATTACGTCAATCCATTACAAAGCATAACAATAATGTGGAAGTCATATAAAACATAAGGGAGAAACATGGATTCATATATTTTGGTCACAAATGAGTCATAGGGAAAAAATCCTAATATCTTAGGCATTTTATCAAACACCTTGCATGCATATATTTAGGCTTAGGCATGAATATTGAAATAATACTTTATGGCAACATTTTACACTTCCAATTCAAGAATTTCAACCACATACTAACATATTTTCATGATAGTCATTAAAGACTTCAACTTGGAAATCAAAGAACAATATTAACATAGATATAATTCAATTCTGTATTACCCCGTACTTTTTACTAGCTTGAAATCATCCCAAAAATGTTAGAAGTTTTCTTTGAAAGATGAATACACTATTGTACACGTGGAATTTTTAAAAATTAATGTACTTCCTTGCACTGCTTCTCAATTAGATATTATGAGAAGAATATTTTTTCCAATACCCAAAGGAAAATAGTGTTTATTTCTTTGAAAATATGGTTAAGCTTCTACTACTGATTAACATTACATATGCATTCAACACTATTCATATAATTCATATACATTGATTAAACAGATATTTGAATTGATGGAGTAGAGAATGGTGCTCTCATAAATATTATACGATTAAAAACATTTGATGATATTCTTCTTTATGCCTCTCTTCTACCTCTATAATACTAAGGACCCCACGCACAAAGGGATTTTTAGTAAACTAGGTTGCCCTCTTTTTCTACTATGGTATTTATATTTGCTTCTTGATTTATTAAGGAAGCAAATTTTATTTCTTTAGCAAATCATTAGTCATTGTTATAGAAATAGGAAGGTATGGAAGGGCAAGATGGAATAGAATCATATATGGTGGTGATTCAAGACATTTGTGTACAAGATATTGAGAAGAAAGAGGATAACGTGGCTCGTGAAATGACGAAAATTAGTGGGACAAGATTCTAAGAGTGAGGTATTATACTTACAGTCTTCTTTATTATTTGATTGTATTACTATATTATATGGGCTCAACAATGAATATAATGTAATCAATGCAGGAGTGTGTAAATATCAATAATGTGTGGATTTTTTTCCAATATTTGAAGAATCAGCATGAAGAATACCATTATTACAAATGTTCAATAAGGAAACACAAAGACAAAGTATGGTGTAATATAGGTAGCACATGAATTTCATGAAGGTCTGGAAAGGATTTTTTTCTTAGCTTTGTTTTCTATTGTGTGTTTAGGAACTTGTTTATCGAGTACCAATTAGTTGAAATTGAATTTTTTGTATGTTAGTTTTTATACTATAGGTCCAACATTTGCTAGGAATCTTTTTGTCTTTTTAATAAAAATTTTCCCTATAAAGTGTCTGCTATAATGTTAGACCTAAAAGGGTATAAATAGGAGTGACAAAGTCAGTTCCTAACTTGTATAAAGTTTTGGTATTTTTGTAGTTGCAATACTAGTTAGTTGGGAAGTAGAAACCAAGAAATAAAAGTATAATATTCCAGTTATCTCTTGCTCATCTGGTTTCATTGAATGTGATTTCTTTCTAACTATTAATATTATTTTGATTGTGTAGGGAAATCCCGGCGATCAAATTTTAATGGTGGCCACAAGTCAACTTGACCTGTTGAAGTTAGTGATAATTAGTTAATGAACTACTTTGATAGATGTTGGAATACATTTTATTTTGTGCAATGGAATTTAAATTTAGTTGTGATCTAAGAATGTTTTAGTACATTATGAAAACATTTTTATTTTCAAAGTTTATTGCAAATTATTTATGCATTTGAATATTTATTAAATAATTTGGTATTTCATATATATATATATATATATATATATAATTTCTGTGTATATATAGGCAAACAAAAATCATTATTTTCTATTTTTACAATGTTGCCACATTTCAAAAGTGTGGCTACAGCAATGTTAATTCTGGGCATGTATATAAAAAATATTACAGTTTTTAAATATTGTTGTGGAAGTTGTATAAACAGCTGAACTTTTAAAGAATGACCAATAACAAAGCTAAGGTCAAACTTTCGAAGTGTAGAATTATCAAATATAATGGTTGCAAATGATAAGCTACAAAGTGTGGCCTTTGTAACACACAAGACACACTTTTTAAGCTTAGCCACTATGGAAAAATATATAAATATTGGCCTAATGTCAATGGTTACACCGTTTTAGCCCACCCCCAAAAAAGAGTGGAAAACCACCAAAAGAGTGCCCTTTGATCAAATGCCATACTTTTTGCTACTTTAGGCCACACTTTACAAGGGTGCGTAAAAGAGAAAATATTGTAGTGATTTGATTGAATTTTATGATTTTTGCTAAATCACTATGTATTAATTTACATATTGAGGTTTGAAACATTGTCCATGTTTATATATCTTTTCTTGCTTGATAAAGAACACAAACACGAAGTGATTTAGCTGACAAAACTTGAGTTATACTTATTTGAGAGGTGGTACTCTGGTGTTTGTAAACATGATCCAACTTTACATTTTCAGTCTTTGCTTTATTTTGATTTAGTCTTTAGCCGTAAAATTATTCGTAGTTTTCACATTCCAGTTACCACTACCAAAGTCCTGTAAATCTTAGATTAGTTGTCTTTCCTTTATCCTGGTCTTTGTTTTTGTAGTTACTATACATAGTCCTATACATAATCGAGACATAATTACATTCTTTAAATTTTAAAACAGATATTTCATTGATTTTTTCCTTAGAGCTTTAGTACAAATACATCGAGTCCTTATTGTCTATAAAAAGACATTAATATGTATATTTAAGAATATTCACCAGTTCCATCCAGTCTGTCTAATCAGTATAAATTTCTACCCAAGTTACACATACTTCCAACCACTAATGGAACTTTGTAATATAAAAATGACTACCATACAAAGCATATGTGTTGAAACATGAGCAAGATTTCTCTTCCATATATCTATCCCTCCCTACCTACTCCATTTTTCCTTTGTCAAAAGAGCATCTAATCCATGGATACATATTGATTCTTTGCACCAAAATAGACCAAAAGGAGTTACAGAGTACTTTACTGCGACAACACTTCACTAGCACATCCTTACGGTTCTGACTGAATAATTTATACTCTAAAAATACAAAAAGACTTTCCACAAAAGTTGAAACACCATGGTTATACCCATTTCCATATTGATTTTATTTGTATAGCATAAACTCATAATATAAGAATAGGACAATCGATAAAGGAATGACTTTCTATCCTTGATACGATATTTCACAAATACAAACATGCAAATTTCGGTACTCTACTTGTCTGCACCCAATTTATGAGTCATAATAGAACCTACCAATATCCAGTAGTAGGTAAGTCAATAGCATAACCCAAAGCTAACACGATGGATTAATCTGGTAAGAAAGGCCTAACATAGGTAAGATTCAAGAATATAAACTATAATAATAAGGGTTCTAGATAGAATAAACAATCAAACAAGATACAAATCCCAAAACTTGGTAGATTTAGAATAAGAGCATCTACTCATATGACTAAAACACCAAGTCTAGTATAGTCAATACATGTTTCTCAAATATTAAATACCAAATACAAGAGATAGAAGGGAAAATAGGTGACTCAAACTCCATGTGCTTACATAACGCCAAAAATTAGTCACTACACGAGTAATGATCAATGGCGACAACATATACTCGGATCTGCTCCAAAAGGTACAGAAGTGTAGTATGAGTACCAAAACAATGGGGACTCAGTAGGCATCATCGACCAATTGAGCTATGCCATGATATAAAGATGAAATAAAGAAAGATAATCCTAAGTAAGACAAGGTACAGAATCAAACCCGAATTATTTCCAACATGACTGAAAATAGTAATTGATCATATATATAAAAATAGTATATCATAAGGCACCAACACATACCAAGATCATTGTACATAGCAAGAAATAAATGTTTAAGTAAAAATGTATCATAGGGTATAAAATCCGGCTAATATAACCGTTCATAAGAGTTAAACAGTTCGAGATCATAACAAATCATAAACATTAACTCAAGAACTTACAAGTACTATGTTGGCGCCCATACACGTACTGGTGCATAATGTAAAGAACTCATCACGACGTCCCATACAATCAGAGAGTTTACCCAAGAGTAACATAATGGAATCAAGTCAACAATATATCAAAACTTCTTTATTATTTCATAGTTTTCTGCAATTTCCAGCAATCGACCATTTGCTAACATTCATAATGATCATCCATGTTTGTAATTGAACAACATGTACTAAAAACTCATAACAATAATAATAATAATATCACCCAACAACTATACCATCAATACGCACTAATAGCTCCTCCATAGTTTGCCAACGCTTGTAAGTTAATCCAATTACTCAATAGTCAACATATAACCTCTAATTATTATCTATTTACTATTCATCACATAATCACTATTCAAAGGTCATCGACTAACCATTATTCACTAACTAGCCAATATTATCTAGCCAAGATTCAACACTAGACCATATCCTTCATCTAACCAATACTTATTTCTAGCCATCATAATTTCACTAGTAACCTTTTATAAAATTACCGCTATAACTATTTATTCACTATTCATCTATCAGCTAACGTCTGTCATTAATTAACATTACTAGTCCTCAAATCATTGTTTAATGACTAACCATCATCGTAGACTTAGTTATCTATAACAACTAAGCAACACCATCCCTGAACCCGTTATCACTAATCTCTATAATAAAATCATAATTACTATTATTAGCACTCAATGCCACTAATCCTCTTTATCACTATGGTTCACTAATCAATTAGTAATTACTAGCCCTTTAAGCAATATTCACCACTAATCACCCTTTTAACCTTACATCAACTTCTATACCACTTTATAACCTTAATCTTTTGGAGACTATAACCGACAACTCTAATATCAATGTTATATACCCAACTTACAATAGCTTAAATAAATACATAATCATTATACATAGGGCTTGCCGGATTTGAATTGGTAGATGTACATATAGGCAAATCAACAATCAACCCCCGGTATAGCGGGGTATGATAACAACATCATAGTATTCTCTGGCCTTTCTTGGTACCTATAAAACATCACAATATCCTCATGTCGGATTGGGTTTCATCATAGTATCCTCCAGCCGCACCTGGTGTCATCATATCATTATATTACCCTCTGGCCTTTTGGGGTATCATCATATCATCAAAGTATCCTACAAACTTGTTGTGTATTAATATAACGTTACAATATTAACTGACCGCAGTGGGTATCATCACATTATTAAAGTATCCCCCAACCTTTTTGGGTATTAATATAACATCATAATATTCTCTAGCCGTACAAGTGTAACACCTCGAATCTGGTACCTAGAATGCTACATGGTGCTAGTGACCCCGAAGGACCACAAGCAAACCCATAACTGATATTTGTACCTGAACACTACATAATATACTATATAAATGCAGAATAAAAGGCTAACAGGCCATAAGGTTCAAATATTTGATAAAACACAACATCTAAAAATACGGTATATCAATACCAAAATAACAAAAATAACTGTCTGAATATACTATAGTCGGAAAGTCTCTAACACTGTACTGTTTTTGAATAAGGATTTGATGGACCAATACCCCAACTAACTCCAACTACTGAAATAAACTAAGTACTATAGAAGTGAAGTAATCAAACCATAAAATCCCCGAATGATGAGGACTCACTGTTGACTCTGACTACTTAAACTGGAATGCTACTGATGTTCTCATACTTTTGAACCTATGGTATAAAACACCATAGCACAAATATGTCAGTACAATTGAATGTAATGGTATGCTAGTGAGGAAGGTTGAATGCAAAGTGTTCATATGCATAAACAATACTAACTGACTATATAACGTGAACGTAAGAATACATACATGAATAAGTAACTGTAGCTGAATTCGTGATAATACTGACTACTGAGTCTGAATACTAATATCATGAGTTAAAGATAACTGGTGTAACTGATACTGAGTGACTGAATCTGACAACCTAGATTTTGATGGAACTAGCTGAGTTCCCTACTATACTGGGTGACTGTATCTGACAGTCCTAAATTCTATAGACCTATCTGAGTTCTATTATTGAGACCTAAGACTGAGACTGTGGGAAGTACTCTTTTACCCGACATGCCCCTAATAAGCTATTAAACCTGAGTTGGGGTCCAATCTGTAACCCCAATTAGAAGGGTGTCAATACCGGACCACTGGTAAGGATAAGCTATGAGTGACCCTCATCAAATAGGTACTCTAATGAGAACGGCGGGACCCTCATCTAATAGGTTAAGACACCTCATCTACCCTTATCTAGCAGGTTTGATGTCTCAACCTACGCTGGCTACATAGTTCTGGAGCACAAGGATTGCTTCTAAGAATCACACCCTCTACTAACAGGTGAGTTCCCATCCTTGGGCTCACTCGGTGCTGAATTCTACTCTCATCTAAATAGACACTGAACTGAATATACTGGACTGAGTTCACTGAATTCCATTGACTGACGAAATTATACTAAGATCTGATAACTGACTGAAATTACTGAGATTATTGAGATTTTTGAGATTTCTTGATTGATACTGAATTTAGTGAGTTTTCCTGAGTCATGTAACTAACTAAATTGTACTAATCATGGCTTGACTGAGATTTTTATTAAACTGACACTGCTCTAGGCACACAGCTAAATTGTCAGATACAAGTACCCTCAGGACTTGATATCCTGAAACTAACAAGATTTGATACTTCTTGAACACGTGAACATAATCAATAATTCATAATACAATCATTTAGGAGTTTCATGAAGCACTTGGTTCTCATACTCTTGTACATAGATAAGAATGCATTCAAATATATCATGGTTACACAATTCTAGACTCATGGGAATTCCATAAAACAATTTCAATGTATCACAACAGCATGAGAGTCATTTTGAAACATAAAGATAAAGCATGGATTCATCATTTAGGCCCTATTGAGTCAATAAGCATAAATCTTACTCACTTAGGCATTTTATCAAACATATAGTATGCATAACTTAGGGCTTAAGCAAGAACATCAAATTAATACATCAAGGTCCTTCATTCAACTTAATTTCATTGATTTCAATACACAAATTAACAAAATTTCATGAAAACATATTAAAGCTTCCAACTTGGATGTCGCACAACAATATAAACATGATTATAATCAATCCATAACATGGCTTCCACAATTATGATTTTAAAATAGGATTCTTGTGTACTTCAAAGGTTTAGATCTTGAAAGATAACTAACGTTTCTTGAATGTTCTAGGATTGGGAAACACATATCTTGATATTTTCTTGACGGTTCTTGAACGTGAAGAACTTGAATTTCTTAGTTTCTTCAATAAGGGTTTAGATCTTGTTCTTGGGGATTGATATTTGAGAGGAACCCTAATATGATGTTGTAGAAAGAATATGAGCTATGATCTGGTAAAATTAGGGCTCAAAATGGGTGGAAAAGGACCGAAATATCCTTTTAAATATGGCATAAAATCGTTGATCAGAAGTGGCAACAGTTTGGTCGATGGTCCGTTACTGGCTTGACGGTCCGTCAGTCCTGACCATTGCACTTGGCCAGAACCTGAACTTTCTGCCTCGTCTGCGACGGTTTGGGCGACGGTCCATCGCTAGCTAGATGGTTCATCAATCCTGGCCGTCGCACTTGACCAGAAGTCAGGTTCACTACCTTAGTCGCGACGGCTTGTGCAACAGTCCGTCGCTAGCTCGACTATTCGTCGAATTGACTGTCGCTTCTGGGCAGTTCCGACAGTTTACTGTAAAACATCCATAACTTTTTTCTCTGATGCCAGATTTGGACGAAAGTGGTATCATTTGAAAGCTAATTCAAAATTAGAGAAATTCAGTCTAATTTAAACTTTTATCAATTAGAAAGTCATCACTAAATCTTCTGGAGACTAGATTTGACTTAAAGAAAGTTCAGGGAACTACAACAAGGTATCATCATATCATCATAGGATCTTCCAGACATTTTGAGTATCATCATATCATCAATGTATCCACCGGCCTTACTAGGTATCATCAAAGTATAATAAGATGTAAATTTATAACTTTAATAAAGGACAAGCCCCACAAGGGTTAAATTAAATAACAAGCCCCACGAGGGCTAAGGTAAATGATAAGCCCACGAGGGAAAAAGTAAATAACAATCTCCATAAGGGCTAAAGTACATAAAAATTAAAGAAGAAGTGAAGACAATCATACCTCAACAATCCAAAGCACATCAACAATGTCACTTTATTAGTATATATATGTATTTGGAACATGAATAATATAAACTATCATCGAGTTTTCCCTCTGGATTTATAACTTCAACACCAACATCTTCCTCTATTATATATAGGAATGATTGGTATGTAGATACTTATATAAGTTACAAAAGCATTAACATAATTAGTCGTATCATAAGATATCATGAGTACAAGAATAATTTATTGAATATCTTTACATATAGGAAATAATTCTAGAACAATTAACAACATCCTTTCCAATATTGACAACAAGGAAAATTTCCAATATGGTTATTAGCATGATAATTAAGAATGATCATAACATGGGAAATGGCATTGTCAACGACCCGAACACTGCCTAATCAGTGGCTTACTCAATTTTGTAGGCACGACTTAATCAAGAGTATAATCAAGGACTCATAATTACATAATAAATAATCTAGTTGTTTAACCATGGACACAACCATAAGCGATATGACGAATAATGGCCCATTATTAACATATTCATTAGCCCAAATAATAGTCAATCATGATAACTTAATTAATAACTTGACATAAGCTTTAGAAAACAAGGAATGAAAATGGCATAATCACTTGGGCATTATTCTCAATTCTATTCCACATAACTAATAAGTACCTAGGGTCATCATTATTGAATCAATGTGGTACTCTTTTGTCAATTACTAAGAGTAAGGGTTAAATGGAACTAATCCCTAATCTTTGTTTATGGTGGGTAAACTTGCCCACTTATAGCTCTCCAAAATGAATTCTAAGTAAAGTTCTACCCGGGACTATGCTAAGGTTTCTAAACAACATATTAGATGTATAGCAAGCCACCATAAGTCCAAAGATAGTATTCTATTCAAGCAGTTTTACTAAGTACCATAGAACTAAGGCAACCATCACTAGAATAACCAATTAAGGCCAATTTACTCTAAGCATGAGCAACTAGAGCATTTAACCTATGGTTGAGTATTCTAAGGCATTAACACGCTAGATATGAGTAATGAAGTCTATTGCATTGGGAAAACAAGTCAAGCTTTTAAAAATTAATATTAACATATCTTAAATGGTCCAAATAATCCAAGTCTTGCATCTCATCAATCCAACACTTATAACCATCATAATAAAACAAAATATCACAATTATAATATAACATAGATCAATCTAACAAGAAGCAAGCCTAACATACCTCAAATCAAAAAATAACTCACAAACCACTAAACCTTCACTTTTTATTTTGGAAAAGCCTAGTCAAGGTGCCAAGCTATCAAAAACACAATCTACACGTTATAACAATAACATCGATACACATATTGCATTATTGTGCTTTAGGTCAAAAAATGACACCAAAAACACTAAGTGGGTCCCACTTATGCAAAACATATTTTAGAGGTCAACCTAAGGTTCATAAACCATAACGATCCATAACACTCAAGAAATAGGTGAAGACCAAGCTTATTTGGGTTTAAATCAAGACCTCAAATTATTTGGGGTTTTGGTCAAGTATTCAAGAAATTCAAGCACGAAATGGAAGGATTTCAACCTAAAATCCATTGGTAATCACAAAAATATATGTTAACTAAGCTCTCAATACATTACCAAGACTCAAATTTGAGTTTAGCACACCATATTAGGGTTCCTTGGTCTCAAATATGATTGAAAATGCCCAAAAATGCAGCCTAATAGGGCTTTAAATACCTATCTCAGGCACCCAGGTGTGACAATCGCCAACTATGGATGCAGATCGTGCAAGGGTGATAAAAAATCCTCATATGGCGATTGCCATAGGGAGATCATAATGCTACTTTGTGCGATTGCACACACCTCAGCACCAACAACTTGAGAAATTTTTATGTTTTGAAAAGACACCTTGGGATTAATATGAAATTCGATATAAGAAAATGAACTATGTAACCACACTAATTTTGAAATTCTACACATGTTGGAGAAGCCAAAATTTTCATTTGAGGTCATTTCAACCAAATGTGGCTCCTTAATCTAAATTTCCAATTTTCCAACATTCCAACCAATAGGTCAAAATGAGCTCGGGTGCATTGAGACACAAACCAAAGGTATACCTAGCCTACAATGAATATTCCAAAGCTTTTGGAATTGTTCAAATTTGCACCCGAGGTAGTTTTGCTAAAGTTTTTGCCTGGTGACCCTTTGGAACTAACTAAGACTTACAAACAGGGAATTGGCTCTAAAAAATAAATGACCATTCAGTAACGGAACTATCAGTTTCATTAAACCATAAATAACTTGGGGTTACTATGAAAAAGATCTAATAGAGAAAATAGTTGAAATTATGGAAAATTACATAAATGGTCACCACAACATCCACTTCTATAGAACTTTCATTCCCCAAGTCAAAGATGAGGATATACTTGAAGTCTCGAACTGGTTTGAATACTGGGCTTATATCTCTCCCTTGATCTCCTTAGTGGACTACTCCATTAGGAAGTTCCTCCACTAATCCTTAAGAACTAGAATTTCTCTGCTGCATATTCATCTCACATCACTGGAAAACTGAGCACAAGTTTCCCCATAAAGTTCACACGCTCATCCAACTAGACTGAGTCCTATCTAAGTAAAAGAGACAAATGAAGAATATGTCACCACAACATAGAGACATGGAAAACTGATTGAACATCAACATGGTCGAGAGGTAAAGATAACTCATAAGATATCTCTCCAATAATACGGAGATTTTCAAAGGGTCCATCATATCTCAAACTAAGCTTACTCTTCCTTACAAACCTCATCACACACTCCATGGGAAAAACTTTTAGGAATATATGATCACCAACTCCAAATCTCAAGGCATGACACCTACAATTTGCATTGGCTCTCTTCCTACTCCGAGCCTTTCTCAACCTATCTTAAATCATTATAACTATATCAAATAATCCTGATGCATACCTCAAGACCAAACCCTCAGATGTCTCAAACCATCTGACCTGAGAATGACATCCCTATTATAACAAGTCTTAAGTCAATCTTAGAGAATAAGGCTACACCTCGAAGCTGGTCAACAAATCATCACTGTGAGGCATAGGATAATGATTCTTTCTTGTGATATTATTAAGCTACCTATAATCAATAAACATTATCTATAACCTTCTTTATTTGTTGTAAATAATATAGGTGCACCCTAAGGGTACACTCTCGTCCTAATAAAACCCTTGCCAGGAAGATCCTAGAGCTGAGAATTGAGCTCCTTAAGCTCGACAGGAGACACATGGTAAGGTGCCATAGAAATAGGTCGAGCGCTAGGTTCGAGGTCAACATCAAACTCTATCTCAAGGATAGGGGGAATACCAGGTAACTCATTAGAGGACACGTGAGGAAAGTCACAAACAATAAAAACAGTGTCATCAAGTGACAAACTCCCAATACTAGCATATCAACATAAGCAAGATAAGTCTCGCTACCCCTAGAGATAAATTCTCCTAGCACAAACATAAGATATAATCCCAATTGGCTCATGGCTAACCATTCCCTACCACGTGATATGGGAGGATACAACATGCTTTGCAAAGCTAAAGTTCTTAACAAAACAATCCAAGACCGTATGATAGAGGGATAACCAGTCTATCCGCATAATCACATCAAAGTCAAACATCTCTAGAATAACAAGATCAACACAAGTATCAATATCACTGACATGCATAACACACGATTTAATACTTGATCAGCTAAAAAAAAAATTACCCACAAGTGTAGATACATGCAATGACAGAAATAATAAATAACTAAACAACTCGCACCATGGTGTATAATACGCATATATGTAATAATAAGTAGATCCCTGATCAAACAAAGTAAGGGCCAACCAGCGGCACATAGAAATCACTCTTGTAACTACAATATCCAAAGTCTAAGATCAGGTCTATTATGTATTGCATATAACTTAACCAAGCCATCCACTTGGATAGGTACCTAGCCATCCTCCTGTCCTACCTTTATTAGAATCTCCTTGAGTACACTAAAAACCACCCTGCTAACATGAGAACCATATTTACCTGAGAGATGAACTATTCTAATAGGGGTCGCATCCTGTGCTTAAAAATCCATCACCCCAAGACAAGGGTCATCCCAGGAATAGTTACTAAGAAGTCTACAAGTAAAACAAGAAATATGAGCAGAACCAGAACCAACAGATCTGATTGACCTAGAATAGCCACCATGTATAGAAAGACTAGAAAATTAACCCCTCGAAGACTGATCACTTCCCTTACAAGGGCAATCAAGATCACTAGACTGACCTTTGTCAGCAATCGGAAGAGTTCAAGAATAGGTGTTCTATGTTGAATCTGAGGCTTAAAGGATGAACGTGGAGGACACAAAATCTAAGAATTGCTATCTCTAGTTCAGGAACTACAACGACTCCCACTAAGTCTGCCTTCAATCCTAGGCCTCATATCACCACCCTCACAGCTATCATGGTACATCTCTTTCATAACCCTAACATGATCAGAAACCTTTGAAAAAAATCCCAATAATCTCTGAGTAGCCATACAAATAGGGAGTCTCAAACCCTCTAACAAAACAACAAATTCTCTTTTACTATTTAAAATAGAAGAAGCATGCCTTGCCTACTCATGAAAATGGGTCTCATACTCAGCAACTATCATGTAGCCCGCTCCAATCTAGAGAACTGTCCCCATAATCATCTATAAGGATGTGTGGCATATATTTCTCTAAGAATATCTCAGAGAACAAAGTCCAAGACAAGGGAGAAGATCCATCTAGTCTAGAAACCATATAACCACTCCTCCAATGAAGATCAAAAAAATCAAACTAAAATATAGTATAATCCGCAGCACGAGTCTTAACAAGGCCTAAATTATGAATCTTGTCCTAACAAGCAGTAAGAAAGGCATATGCATCTTCTACGTGAGCACTAAAAAATCTCTATATAGCTAACCTCAGGTATTTTCCAAATATCTTCTTCTCCTTAGAAGACATAGTAGGATGGGCAACCATTAGTTGGGCGACTTTTGGCTGAAAAAGTATCGATGTAGGAGGAATCTCAACTCTGGGAGCCGCAGCTACTGGTTGCACCACCACTTTTGTACCACTATAGTCTACATACTATGCACCATTAGTTGACACATAACCAACAATATCCAATAACTGAAACAATAAATCTTTGGTTACTACTAAAGAAAAGAACCCTTGTAGAGCCAGGGCTAGTTCTCGGCTCTCCACAAGATATAGAGGAAGAGTATTTTAATCAGTTGTAGGAATAGGGTCTCAGAAAGGCGGCCTATCTTAGCTCCTAGCTAGGGACACATCTCTAGGCTGTCAATGACCTTTGGGTACTCCACTTCAATTATAGAAGTAGGATGCCTAGTGTAACGCCCTAAAATCAGATCCCAAGATGTCACACGGTGCTTAAGGTCACAAGTGACCCCAAGCTAACTCTTCATCTGGCATAACCCAAAGCAGCTGAATAAAATACATAAAATAAAAGAAATAATGCTGAAACAACCCATAACTTTGTCTGACCAACATGAAAGTAAATTTACACGATCACAATTCTGCTCATATATATACAAATCTGAAACTGAATACACTGACTACTAGTGACTGTCTATGAAGCCTCTACTAGTATTGACCAAAGATAGCCGGGTCATGACTCCCAACTACCCCTACTCAATACGACTGAATACAGAAAATACAATACACCTCAAATCTGAACAACTCAAGTCACTGAATCAAAAGGACTAATCACCTGTCGATCGAGAGCTGCGACCCAGCTGAACATGATATGTACGCTACAACTTGTACCTACATTTTGGTAAGAATGTAGCCCATGGAAATATGTAGGTCAGCACTTTGAAATGTACTGACTATGTGGAGGTACATGCAACAATATAAATAGTATAATCAATTTCATGAAAACATACATACGGACAATGATGACTCACTTGGCTTGAGTTATATCAAATTATACTTTTCGTAATTTTATAATAAATAGTTCATATGATAAAATCTCGTAATCCACGTAAATCATTATAAATCATAAATTATGATAAATCATCCTAAATCATCATAAATTATCATATCGTCAAAAATCATCATAGGCAATTATAAATCATCATAAATGACCATAAAACATCATAAACATCTCAACTCTTTGACTCAAATCTTGGAGTGACTCGGTAATTCAAGAAACTTAATCTTATGGACAGGGGAGTTTTCTATAACTGACAACCCCACGTGAGCTATGTGGAATACCAAAGTTTGAAACCCCCGTTGGCGGGAGCATCATACTCTTTGCCAGGGAGTACGACCTTAAAACTGCAATAATCACAATCAAGCTCTCTGGCCAATAATATCATCATCAAACAACCCTACAGTGGTTCATAGGTTTGGGGAAATACTAAATTTCCCTCTCGGTGCTAAGTACTACTCCCCGATAAGCTCAGAACGCTTTAAGAAATTCACCACAACATCACAAGGGTCTATCATAAAGACCAAATCAAATCTCTTTCTCATTTATCAAATCATATCAATTTGTGGATTCCTAACTCAACACATTTTAGCTCAAAACATTTTAATCTTCCTTAACATCAACAAAGTATCAATGCATTGAACCATAACCGTCTCGACATTTGGACAGGGATATGAAGACTCAATACGTAATATGTTTAACAATTTAACTCATCAAAACCATCCGAAAAATACCAAGACTCATTGCAACTTTGATAGCAATATACCCAATAACTCAAATCATCATAAGGAAGCTCAAAATTTGACACATGGCTCAAAAACACTTGGAAATACCAATAATTTATTCTTGAACTTAAAACGTGGATACATGTTCAAAATATATCAATTCTTGATAGAAACACCAAGAATCCCAATATTAAATCTCAATTCATAGAACGAAAATAGTCAAATACTGATGCGATTCAAAACTTACAATTCAAATCTTTATAAGTTCATAATTGAATTATTTAGACATAATTCAACTTACAGAACCATATGAATCCATTAAATAATGATAATTGACAAGCTTGAACAATTTACATATATACATAATCAAAATCTCATGGTAGGATATCTTGGAAATAAATTCATTTGCCAAACTCATAATAATCCATAATAAAAATTAATGATACGGGCACAAGAACGGAAGATATATTCTTGTTCAAACCCCACATACCTAAAAATAGAAGATGAATATGAACTTCCGACTCCGGAACTTTATTCACAAAAATAAACGGTGATTCTCGAAGCCCTTAACATGATCAACTCGAATC
>NC_061117.1:161851074-161933463 GCF_002878395.1 Capsicum annuum
GAATCCCAATATTAAATCTCAATTCATAGAACGAAAATAGTCAAATACTCATGTGATTCAAAACTTACAATTCAAATCTTTATAAGTTCATAATTGAATTATTTAGATATAATTCAACTTACAGAACCATATGAATCCACTAAATAATCATAATTGGCAAGCTTGAACAATTTATAAATATACATAATCAAAATATCATGGTAGGATATCTTGGAAATAAATTCATTTGCCAAACTCATAATAATCCATAATAAAAATTAAAGATACGGGCACAAGAACGGAAGAATTATTCTTGTTCAAATCCCACATACCTAAAAATGAAAGATGAATATAAACTTCCGACTCCGAAACTTTATTCACGAAAATAAAGGGTGCTTCTCAAAGCCCTTAACATGATCAACTCGAATCCCAATTCAATTTGAAATTTCTACGGTTTAATCAAGAGACATAGAAGGATGAAATTTGGAGTAGTAGGTTTTGGGTTTGAGCCTTCAAAAATTTTGGAGAAAAATTAGCTATTGAATGCTCTTAATGGACTTAAATCCATGGTTTACCCGGAAGGATTGGAGTGGTAATGACCAAAATACCCTTAAAAATCAAATAATGTCAAATCTGTCCTTTGGTGGACTGTTTTGATAGGCTGAAGTAGATCGACCATAACTTTTTTCTCCGATGGACAAATTGGATGAAACTAATTTCATTGGAATGAGGACTCTCAGAGATTTCTGTTGATATATAGTAGCTCACCCAAATCATTAGGTACAAGGAGTTATGATCGTTTGAATTTGACCCTAAAATTTGCTTGGCCTCAGTATTTTTTTCCTGCACATTTACTGTTCACCACTATTCATGGTTAGATCGGAATGATCATAACTCATCGTTCGAGTGTCCGTTTTAGATGATTCACATATCGTTGGAAAGCTTATTCGATGCTCTACGCGATAACGGGTTGCATATCTAGAAATTCCGTATAGAAAAATTATTAATCATGATAAAGAACAGAATTCAACACATTATCGTTCGAGATCTTAACAGTCTCTTGGAAAGATAAAAAGGCTTTAACGACTTGACACATTTAGGAGCAAAATATTTAATGGAAAAACTCGGGGTATCACACCTAGGCTTGGTCTTGAGATTGTCGTATCATATTACAGTAGCCCATGTACTGTCCTTCTATGAAATCATAAGGTCAAGAGTATATTCTACAAGCAAACTCAGAAGCTTTGCACGCTATGAGTGAATAAAGTAAAGAACTCCTAAGAATGTTCCATAGACTCCTAATGATAGGAAACATATTTCAACCTCCTAATACATCTACTATACTAGATACTTACTCTTATACCAATACTATTAGTGAACCTTTCTCGAATAAAAATTTGTCAAGAAACAATTTATGAGTCATGGTGGCACCTACCGATTCCCACATGTAGGTTAGCTAATTCCATAACCCAAATCTAATGCAATATGTTAATCTTAAAAGAATTCACACCATAGGAAAATTTAAGAGCATTAACTATAAACATAAGGGTTCTATATGAATATACAATCAAACAAGATACCAATCCCAAAACCTAATTGAGTTAGAACACGAGCATATAATAGTATGAACACAACTCAATGTCTAGTATAGTCATTATATCTGTCTTAGATACTAAAGAATAAATACAAGAGAAAATAGGGAAAATGGGAAACTCAAATTCCATGAGCTCACCCTATATTCTAAAATCGATCACTGCACGAATAATAATAAACGATGACAGCTAATATATGGATTTGCACCAAAAGGTACAAAAGAGTAGTATGATACCAAATAACGGGTACTTAGTAGGCATCATCGGTCGACTAAGCTAAGTCATGCTATAAAGATCATATAATATAGGATAATCGTTAGTAAGTCAAGGTACATAATAAAAAATTAATCATATCAAAGAACAGTATAACATAAGGCATCAACATATACCAAGATCACTGCACATAAAAGAGTTAAATATTAGAGTAAAAATGTATCATCGAGTATCAACGCATGCCAATATTGGCATACAGAAGATTTAAATAATTTGAGATCATAAAAAATCAATAACATTAACACAAGCTCTTATAAGTATAAAGTTGTTTCCCATACACCAACTGGTGTATAAAGTAAATAACTCATCGCTACGTTCCATACAGTTAGAGAGTATGTCCAAGAGAAACATAAATGTACAAAGTCAAAAATATAACTAAACTTCATCATTATTCTGTAGGTTTCTATATTTTTAATAAATCAACTATTTTCCAACGTTCATAATGATCATCCATCTTCATAATTGAACAACATGTACAAAAAACTCATAACCATAATAACAATAATATCACCCAACAACTATACCATCAATACACACTAATAGCTCCTTCTTAGCTAGCAAATACTTATAACTTAATAAACTTACTCACTAGTCATCATATAACCTCTGATTATTATCTATCTACTATTCATCACATAATCACTATTTAAAGGTCAAAGACTAACCATTATTCACTAACTAAACAATATCTAGTATTTACCCTAGATTCACCACTAGGCCATATTCATTAATTAATTAATAATTTTTTATGGCCATCATAATTCCACTAGTCACTCTCTATCAAATTGCTGTTAATCACCATTTATTCATTATTTATCTATCAACTAACTTCTTTCATTGATTATCATAACTAGTTCACAAATTCTTATTTGATAACTAACCAACATCACAGACTTAGTTATATATAAAACCAAAGCTTCATCATTGTAAACCCATTATCACAAATCTCCATCATAAAATCATTTTCACTATAATTTACCATCAATGCCACTACTCCTCTATATTACTATAGTTTTAACACCCCGAATCTAGTACCCAAAATGCAACACGGTGCTCATGACCCCGAAGGACCACAAGATAACCCATGTCTGATATCTATAACTAAGAACTACACAATATACTATATAAATGCAAAAAAAGATGGAGAGGCCATAAGGTTCAAATATCTAATAAAACATAACATCTGGAAATATGGTATATCAATACCAAAACAAAACTAAAATAACTGTCTAAACTAATATAGTCTGGAAGCCTCTAAAAGTGGCTAAATAATGAGTTGATGGGACATGTCCCCAAGTAACCCCAACTACTAAATAAACTAAGTACTAAAAAATAAAATAATCATATAATAAAATCCTCAAATTATGAGGACTCACTACTAGTCTGACTGCTGAAACTGGAATGCTACTACTGCTTTGGAGCTCGTGCTCCTGAACCTATGGTATATAACTCCATAGTGCATATGTGTTAGTATGATTGAATATACTAGTATGCAAATGAAGTAGGCTGAATGTAAAGGTTCTTATGCATGAACAATACTGACTGACTGAATAACATGAATGTGAGAATACATGCATAAATACATGAACTGTAATTGAGATCATGACATCACTGAATCTGAATACTGATAACATACCTTTTCGTATAACTAGTATACTATTATTTGAATGACTGTGTCTGACACCTATTTCTAATAAAACTAGCTAAGTTTCGTACTGAACTAGGTAACTGTATCTGACAGTCTTGAATTATGTTGAACTATCTGAGTTCTTTTACTAAGATTGAAACTGAGATTATAACTGAGGGAAGTAGTCATCTAACCGACATGCCCTAAATAATATAATATAATTTGGTTGGGGTCCAATCTGTAACTCCAATTGGAAGGGTTTCAATACCATGCTACTGGTAAGGACAAGCTATGAGTAATCCTTCATCTAATAAGTACTGTAAGGAGAACGGTGGGAATCTCATATAATAGGTTAAGCCACCTCATCTACCCTCATCTAGTAGGTTTGATATATCAACCTACGTTGGCTATGTAATTCTAGAGTACAAGGATTGATTCTAAGAATCACACCCTCTACTAACAGGTGAGTTCCCACCATTAGGCTCACTCAGTATTGAATTCTACTTCCATCTAATTAGACATTGAATTAATTATACTGAACTGACTGGACTCAGTTCACTATGTTTGATTGACTGACAGAATATTACTGAGATTTGATAACTTACTAAGATTACTGAGTTTTCCTGAGTCATGTGACTGACTAAATTCTACTGAACTTGGCTTGACTGAGAGTATCTTGAAAACTGACACTGGCTCTAGGCACACAACTAAATTGCCGGGTATAAGTGCCCCCAGGACTCAATAGCATGAAATTGACAAGACATGACACTTCTTGACACATGACCATAGTTAATAATTCGTAGTACAATCATTGGGATTTTCATGAAGTATTCGCATGCTATAAGCTTATTAATAAATAGGAATGGATGCAAACATATCATAATATCATAAGCCTAATCTCATGAGCATTACTTCAATCCATTACAAAGCATAACAATAACGTGGGAGTCATATAAAATATAAGGGAGAAACATGGATTTATCAATTTTGGTCACAAATGAGTCATATGGAAAAATTCCCATTCTCTTAGGCATTTTACCAAACACCTTGCATGCATATCTTTAGGCTTAGGCATGAATATTAAAATAATACTTCATGGCAACATTTTACACTTTCAATGCAAGAATTTCAACCACATACTAACATATTTTCATTATATTCATTAAAGCCTTCAACTTGGAAATCAAACAACCACATAAACATGGATATAATTCAATTCTGTAATACCCTATACTTTTTCCTAGCTTGAAATCATCCCAAAATGTTAGAATATTTTTTGAAAGATGAATACACTTTTTACATGTGGAATTTTTAAGATTTTCACTTTTTATCATGTGGGAAATTGAATAAGCTTTTTAACAATACCAACTTCATCCAAATCGTGTATCAGAGTAAAAGTTTATGGACATTTTACTTAGAGCTGCTAGAATCACCCAGGTGCGATGGCCAGGTTAACAGACCATCAACCTAGCACGGACCGTCGCCTTGGCTGTCGCAGCCAAGGCAGTAAGGCAACCTTCTGGATAAGGTATGATAGATAGGTTGACAGACCATCGCCCAATCCATCACTACTTAGGTAGTGAGTCCCTATCCTATTCCATCTACGATAGTCGAAATGATGGACCATGGATCCAGCGATGGACAATCACATGAGTCATCGCCGGTTCTGTTCAGTCATTTTTGAATTATTTTTAAAGGGGATTTTTGGTGTTTTACCACCCATTTATGTACCTAGTAACATCCGACCAAGGATCCTAAATTCATTATTCTTCCACGACAATAAAATTAGGGTTTTCTCCCTAAGAGCAATCCTTAAGCAACAAAATTCAAATCTTCTTCAAGAACTAAGAGATTCAAATTCTTCAAGTTCAAGAACTTCATGAAACTCACTACCAGGTATGCATAGTGTTCAGTCATGGACTCCTTTCATCTATAAAGCCTAAGAATATCTTTTCAAAGTTCAAGTGTATGGATTTCTTTATGAATTTCATATTGGGTTTGCTTTTATTCATGTTGATAATAACTAATTGAATTCTAATCCATGTTGGGTAATTAATTTTATGTGGAATTGATTAGTATAGGTGTAGATTCATGAGAACCTATGCTTAAACCCTTGGATGATGAAATTAGAGTTGAAACATGATGTTTATTTGTTGTATAATGTTGTCTACATATACTATGCTTACGATGTGATTGATTAAATGCCTATGTGAAGGAGAAGTGCCCAACTAGTATGATATTATGCAATCCTCATGTATGTACAAGTTTATACATATCATATGTTTGATGAAATCCCTTAATAAATGGATTATCAATTTTGATGTTGGTCATGTATTTAAGAAAGTCATGCTTTGTCAGTTTCTTTCCATCGAGTCCTGCGGATACTAGTACCCAACAATTTAGTTGTGTGCCTAGTGTCAGTGTTATGTTTCCACGATATCCTTAGTCAAGCCATGTTAAATTGAATTTAGTTAGTCATGTGACTCAAGAAAACTCGATAAAACTCAAAAATCCCAGTAATCTCAGAAAGCTTAGTAATACAAAAATCTCAGTAATATTCTGTTAGTCAATGGAACTCAGTTAACTCAGTCCTGTTCAGTTCAGTAATTCATGTATAGTGTCTATTCAGATAGGAGTAAAAATTATCACTAAGTAAACCCAAGGATGGGAATAAACACTGTCAGATAAGGGTGTGATTCTTAGAAGTCATCCTTCCTGAACTATGTAGCCAGCATAAATTGAGACATCAACACTGTCAGATGAGGGTTGACGAGGTGGATAAGCACTATCAGATGAGGGCACCACCATTCTCATTTGAGGACATTGTCAGATGAGGGTCACTCACAGCTTATCCTTACTAGTGGCGTGGTATTGACACCCTTCCAATTAGGGTTATAGATTGGACTCCAACTCAGCTATAATACGTTATTTGGGGCATGTCAGTTTGATAACTACTTCCCACATTTTCAGCTACAGAAATTAGGACTGTCAGGTACAGTCATTTATTCTCAGTAATAAAACTCAGATAGTTCTATAGTATTCAGGACTGTCAGATACAGTCAACTCAAAATAGTGCAAAACTCAGCTAACTCTATTAGATTTGGGACTGTTAGATATAGTCACTCATGTTATCAATTTTATCAGTCACCAAAACTCAGTTACCAGTCATGTTAGTTATAAGTAAATTAATGTTATCACGATCTCAATTATAGTTACTATGTATTCATGCATGCATTCTCATGTTCATATTAGTTAGTTAGTCAGTATTGTTTATGCATATGAACCCCGTACATTTAGCCTACCTTACATGCATACTAGTACATTCAAAGTACTGATACATTTGTACTATGGTGTCTTATACCATAGGTTTTGAGAGACACGAGCTCCAGAGCATCTGTAGATTCTAGTCTCAACAGTCAGAGTTAGCGGTAAGTCCTCATATTTTGAGGATATGATTATTACTTTATTACCTTATTAATTTATTTATTAGTTAGAGTTAGTTGGGGACATGTCTCATCAACTCCTTATTCAGATAGTTCAGTCATGATTTAGAGGCTTTTCAAACTACAGTATGTTCAGACAGTTTATTTCAGTTATTTTGGGTATTTTTTACCCCACCCAAATGTTATATTTTTATCAGATATTATATCTCTGTGTTGAACCTTATGGCCTTTCAGTTCATGTTTCTTCATTATACAGTATATTATGTTGTATATAGGTACAAATATCAGTCATGGGTTAGCTTGTGGTCCTTTGGGGTTATGAGCACTGTGTAGTGTTCCAGGTATAAGATTCGGGGCATTACAAACTTAGTATCAAATCCTAAAGTTCAATAGTTTTCTAGGAAGTCTAAAACATCCAAACACTATTGAAACCTTAGGCTACTAGGGGAAACACCCAAACAGACTTTATGCTCTTCAGTCCCGATAAGAAGGAAAGTTCTCCTGATATGGCTACTGTATGTTACAGATCTTTCATGTTCATGTTTATGCTTTGCTAGATCCAGGAGCTTCTTTGTCTTTTGTTACTTCCTATATAGCAGTTGATTCCATAGTTAGTCCCGAAATTCTAATAGAGCCCTTTTATGTTTCTACCCCAGTGGGTAAAACCATCATAGCTCGGCGAGTTTACAAGAACTGCCCGATTATGATATTTTAGAAAGTCACTTCATCAGACTCAGTTGAATTAGAGATGACTAATTTTGATATCATTCTCAACATGGATTGGCTTCATTCCTGCTAGGCTACAGTCGACTGCAGAAACAGAATAGTCCAATTTCTATTTCTGAATAAACCTGTCCTAGAGTGGAAGGGTAGTATGTCTGCTTTCAGAGGTCATCTTGTTTCCTACCTTTGGGTATGGAAAATGATATCTAAAGGATGTGTCTATCATCTTGTTCGAGTTAAGCACACTAGTTCCAAAACTCCCAGTCTTGAATCAGTCTAGTAGTGAATAAATATTTAGATGTCTTTCCTAAAAATCTTCCAGGAATTTTTCCCAAAAGGGAAATAGACTTTGGCATTGATCTTCTTCCAGATACTCATCCTATAACTATTATGTCATACAGAATGGTACAGTAGAACTAAAATAATTGAAAGAGCAGTTGAAGGATCTCTTAGATAAAGGATTCATTAGGCCTAGCATGCCCTCATAGGGTGCACTAGTTTTATTCGTATGCAAGAAAGACGGTTCTCTAAGAATGTGTATTGATTACTATCAGCTCAATAAAGTCCTATCAAGAACAAGTATCCTCTTCCCAGAATCAATGACTTGTTTGACCAACTTCAGGGTGCCAGTTATCTCTTTAAGATAGACCTCAGATCTAGCTATCATCAGCTTAGAGTTGGAGAATGTGACATTGCAAAAATAGCTTTTCACACTCAGTATGGTCACTTCGAGTTTCTAGTTATGTCCTTTAGTCTTACTAATGCCCCAGCAGCTTTTATGAACCTGATGAACCATGTGTTCAAGCAGTACTTAGACATATTCATCATAGTCTTCATAGATGACATTCTGGTCTATTCCCGCAGTGAGGGTGATCATGCATACCATCTCAGAATCATACTTTTTACTCTCAGAGATCATCACCTATTTTCCAAATTTAGTAAGTGTGAATTTTGGCTAAGGTCAGTAGCATTCCTTGGTCATATCATTTTTGGTGATGGCATTAGAGTAGATCCTCAATAGACCAAAGTGGTAAGAAACTAGCCCAGACTTGTCTCTCCATCAAACATCAGGAGTTTCTTGGGTTTGGCTGGCTATTACAGATGGTTAGTTGAGGAATTTTCTTCTATTGCATCCCCTATGTCCAGATTGACTCACAAGAAAGTCAAGTTTCAGTGGTCAGATCCTTGTAAGAAAAGTTTTTAGGATTTGAAGACTCGATTCACCTTATCTCTAGTCTTAGCTTTTCCAGATGGTTCAAATAGTTTTGTAGTGTATTTTGATCCATCCAGAGTAGGTTTGGGTTGTATCCTCATGCATCATGGTGAGGTCATAGCCTACGCCTCAAGACAAACTAAACCCTATGAGAAGAATTATCCTACTCATGATCTTGAGTTAGCAGGTAGTTTTTGCCTTAAAGATTTGGAGGCATTATATATACGGTGTTCATATAGATGTGTTCACAGATCATAAGATCCTTCAGTATGTCTTTTCTCAGAAATCTCTAAATTTTCATCAGAGAAGGTGGTTAGAGCTCTTGAAAAAATATGACATAAGTGTTCTTTATCATTCGAGCAAGGCCAAAGTAGTGGCCGACGCTCTTACTAGCCTATCCATGGGGTAGTGTTGCTCATGTTGAGGAAACTAAGAAGAAGTTAGCTCAGAAAGTCCATCAGCTTGCCTGACTAGGCATTCGCTTAATCAATTTATAAGAGGGTGATGTATGGGTTCAGAGTAGTTTAGAATCATCTCTAGTTTCTAAGGGGAAAGAAAAGCAAGATTTAGATCCCAACCTTTTCAAGTTAAAAGAGTCATTCAAAGAACAGAAAGTAGAGCTTTTCTCCTAAGGCGGAGATGGTGTATTACATTATCAGGGTCGTCTCTATATTCCAGGTGTAAACGACTTAAGGCAAAAAATTCTTGAAGAAGTTCATTGTGCGTGCTACTCTATTCATCTAGAGGCTATAAAAATGTACAATGACTTGCAAGAAATCTATTGGTGAAGTGGGATTAAGAGAGATGTTGCAGATATTGTGGCTAAGCGCTATACATGTCTGCAGGTTAATATAGAGCATCAGAAGCCTAGTAGGTCCATGCAGGAGTTCATTATTCCTAGTTGGAAGTGGGAAGAAGTGAACATGGACTTCGTGATAGGTTTGCCTCATACTCGTTGCCAGCATGATTCAGTTTGGTTCATTGTAGATAGGATGACCAAATTATCTCTTTTCCTTCCAGTCCATACCTCTTATTCAGCCGAGGATTACTCCAAACTCTACATCAAAGAGTTGGTCAAATTGCATGGTGTTCTGTAATCTATTATCTCAGACAGAGATACCCAGTTCACCTTTTATTTTTTGGAAAGTATTCCAAAAGGGTCTTGCTACCCAAGTAAATCTCAGTACAGCCTTTTTCAACCCGACATATGGTGAAGTAAAAAGGACTATTGATACCCTAGAAGATATGCTAAGGGCATGTACAATTGGTTTCAAGGGTTGTTGGGATGACCACTTGCCTTTTATTGAGTTTGCATACATAAATAGCTATCATTAAAATATTCAGATGGCTCTATTTGAAGTTCTCTAAGGTAGGACATACAGATCTCCAGTTTGTTGGTTCAAAGTTAGTGAGGCCTCAGTTATACAGCCTGACTTATTATTCGATGCCTTAGAAAAAGTCCAGTTGATCAGATAAATACTTTAAGCTACCTAGAGCAGATAGAAGTCTTATGCAAATGTTTGTAGAAAGGATCTTGAGTTTGATATTGGTGACTATGTCTACCTAATGATCTCTCCCATGAAGGAAGTGAAGAGGTTTGAAAAGAAAGGAAAGCTCAGTCCCCGATATGTCAGTCCCTTCAAAATTCTCAGTCGCTTTGGCAAGGTAGCTTATGAGCTCGAATTGCCTTTAGATCTAACCTCAGTTCATCTAGTCTTCCATGTCTCTTTGCTCAAGTAGGGCATAGGTGTTCCAGAAGTTGTAGTCCCTATTCAAATCATAGATGTTCAGAACAGCCTCTCTTATGAAGAGATTCTAGTAAAAATCCTAGACTATCAGACTCATAGACTGATCAACAAAGAAGTCCTTTTAGTCAAAGTTCTTTGGTGAAATCAGTCCGTTGAGGAAGATACTTGGGAAGTTGAAGCAGATATGCAAACTAAGTATCCTCACCTCTTCTCCGCCAACTCAGATCAAGCTTAAGGTAACAGTTCTCCTTATGCTTTTCAGTTTCATGTTCATACTTCAGTTACAAGCTTGGTATACAATTCATGTTCAGAATTTCATCACATACTTGGTATTAAATGCTATTCAGTCATGCATTCATGTATCATTTTAGTTATATAATCATGCATTAGTTATGCATTCTCATTGTGAGAACCTTGCTTCGTCAGAACTCTCAGCCATGCATTCATGAATCAGTTACACAAGCATGAGATATGCATACTCAGTATGATTTATTCAATTATCAATCATGTCAGTCATGAAATTATTTTTCAGTCTTTCATGTTTAGTATGTACGTCGGTTTTTCTTCTCCTCTCATTCTTAGTCTCATTCGAGGATAAATGTTCTCAAGGGGGAGATATTGTAATACCCCATACTTTTTCCTAGCTTAAAATTATCCCAAGAATGTTAGAAGCTTTATTTGAAAGATGAATCCACTTTTGAACACGTGGAATATTTAATATTTTCACTTTATATCACATGGGAAATTGAATAAGCTTTCCAACTATACCAATTTCATCCAAATCCGATATCAGAGTAAAAAGTTATGGATGTTTTACCCAGAGCTACTAGAATCGCCAGGTGCGATGGCCAGGTTGACGGACCATCAATCTAGTGACGGACTATCATGTTGACTCTCACAGCCAAGGCAGTGAGGCAACCTTCTAGATAAGGTGCGATGGACAGGTTGACGAACCGTCGAACTTGCGATGGACCATTGCCCAAGATGTTGCTTCTTAGGTAGTGAGTCCCTATCCTGGTCCACATACGATAGTAGAAACGACGGACCATCGATCCAGTGATAGACCATCGCATGAGCCATCACAGGTTCCATTCAATTATTTTTAAGTCATTTTTAAATGGGATTTTTGGTCTTTTACCACCCGTTTATATACCTAGTAATATCCGAGCAAGGCTCCTATATTCATTATTCTTCCACAATATTAAAATTAGGGTTTTCTCTCTAAGAGCAATCCTTAAGAAACAAAATCCAAATCTTCTTCAAGAACTAAGAGATTTGAATTCTTTAAATTCAAGAACTTGAAGAAACTCACTACCAGGTATGTATAGTGTTCATTCATGGACTCCTTTCGTCCATAAATCCCAAGAATCTCTTTTCAAAGTTCAAGTGTATGGACTTCTTTATGAATTTCATTTTGGATTTGCTTTTGTTCAAGTTTATAATGACCAATTGAATTCTAATCCATGTTGGGTGATCAATTTTATGTGGAATTGGTTAGTATAGATGTAGATTCATGTGAACCTATGATTAAACCCTTGGATGATAAAATTAGAGTTTAATCATGATGTTTATTTGTTGCATAGTGTTGTCTACATGTACTATGCTTACCATCTGTTTGATTAAATGCCTATGTGAATGAGAAGTGCCCAACTAGTATGATATTATGCAATCCTCATATATGTACAAGTTTATGCATATCACATGTTTGATGAAATGCCTCAATAAATGAATTATGGATTGTGATGTTGGTCATATATTCAAGAAAGTCATGCTTTGTCAGTTTCTTTCCATTGAGTCCTAGGGATACTGGTACCCAACAATTTAGCTGCGTGCCTAGAGCTAGTTTCACGTTTTCACAATATCCTCAATCAAGCCATGTTCAGTAGAATTCAGTTAGTCATGTGACTCAGGAAAACTCTGTAAAACTCAGAAATTCCAGTAATCTCAGAAAGTTCAGTAATACAAAAATCTCAGTAATATTTCTTCAGTCAACAAAACTCAGTTAACTCAGTCCAGTTTAGTTCATTAATTCATGTACAGTGTCTATTCAGATGGGAGTAAAAATTAGCACCGATTGAACCCAAGGATGGGAAAACCACTGTCTGATGAGGGTGTGATTCTTAGAAGTCATCCTTGGATTCAGGAACTATGTATCCAACATAGGTTAATACATCAACACTGTCAAATGAGGGTTAATGAGGTAGATAAGCACTGTTAGATGAGGGCCCTACCGTTCTCTTTTAGGGATACTGTCCATTGAAGGTCACTCACAGTTTATCCTTACCGATAGCGCGGTATTCATACCCTTCCAATTGGCATTACAGATTAGACCCTAACTTAGCTATAATGAATTATTTAGGGCATATTGGTTAGATATCTACTTCCTATATTTTCAACTACAAAAATTAGGACAGTCAGATAAAGTCATTCAGTCTCAGTAATAGAACTCAGATTGTTCTACAGAATTCAGAACTGTAAGATACAGTCAACTCAAAACAGTAGGAAACACAACAAATTCCATCAAATTTGGGACTATCAGATATAATCACTCATGTTACCAGTTATATCAGTCATCAAAACTCAGTTACCAGTCATGTTAGTTATTAGTAAATTCATGTTATCACGAACTAAGTTATAGTTACTATGTATTCATGCATGCATTCTCACGTTCATATTAGTTAGTTAGTCAGTATTGTTCATGCATATGAACCCCATGGATTCAACCTACCTCACATGCACACTAATACATTTAAAGTACTGACGCATTTGTTCTATGGTGTCTTATACCATAGGTTTAGAAACATGAGCTCCAGAGTATCAGTAGATTCCAGTCTAAGCAGTTAGAGTTACCAGTAAGTCCTCATCTTTTAAGGACATGATCTTTACTTTATTACCTCATTAATTTATTTATTAGTTGGAATTAGTTGGGGCTATTTCCCATTAACTCCTTATTCAGACAGTTTAGTCATGATTTAGTGTCTTTTCAGACTATAATATGTTTAACAATTTATTTCAGTTATTTTGAATATTTCACATCCCACCCAGATGTTATATTTTTATTAGATATTATATCTCAGTGTTGAACCTTATGAACTTTCAGTTCATGTTTCCGCATTATACAATATTATGTTGTATACAGGTATAGAATCAGTCATGGGTTATCTTGTGGTCATTCGAGGTCTAAGCATCGTGTAGCATTTCGGGTACCAAATTTGGGGTGTTATAAATTCATACCATGGAATCCAAAGTTTATATTTCAAATAGGGTTTCTTGATCTTCATGGGTGAAAGGAACCTATGAATCAACACTTGACGTACCTGGGTATATGATTTCTTTAAGATTGGTGAAGGAAAGCTTGAATTCTTGCCTTGGGAAGTAAAACCTAGGGTTTTTTGTTCTTAGGGACTGATCTTTGAGACAAACCCTAATTTGGAGTTTTGTATGAATAAATAAGTTATGAGCTCTAGTCTTGTATAATTAGAGGTTAAAATGGGGTGGAAAAAGACACAAATACCCTTTTTAAAACGGCTTAAATTGTTGATTAGAAGTGGTGACGCTTTGGGCGATGGTCCGTCGCTGGCTCGACGGTCCATCAATCACTTGGCTAGAGCCTGAACTTTTTGCCTTATCTATGATGGTTTGGATGACGATCCGTCACTGGCTTGACGGTCCGTCGGTCCTAACCATCATACATGACTAAAAGTCGAGTTCACTTCCTTAGTCACGACAGCTTAGGTAACGGTCCGTCACTAGCTTGAAATTTAATTTGGTATTGTTGAAAAGCTAATTCAATTTTCCATATGATAAAAAGTCAAAATTTGGGAAATTTAATCTGATTTAAAAATTTATCATTTAGGAAGTCATCTCTAACTCTTTGGGAGACTAGATTTGATTTAAAGATAGTTCGGGGTATTACAATGGTTCACTAAACCGTTAGTCACTATTAGACACTTAAGAAATATCTATCACTAATAACCTTTTCAACCTTACAACAATATCTATACTACTTCATACTCTAAATCATTTGGAGACTATAATTGATACCTTTAATATAAATGTTATACCCAACTTTACAAAAACATAAATAAATATATAATCGCCATACATAGGGCTAGATGGATTCCAACTAATAGATTTACACATAGTCACATGAACAATCATCCTCTAGTACTTCTGGGTATCATCATAGGTTTATAGTATCCTCCTCACTTGTCGTATATTAATATAGCATTATAATATTATCCGGCTGAATTGGGTATGATCATACAATCAAAGAATCAACATATCATCATATCATCAAAGTATTCTCCAGCCTTGCTGGGTATCAATATAAAATCACCATATCTTCTAACCGCACCAGGTATTATTTAACGCCCCTTATTTTTGTTGCTTAAAAATCTTCTAAGTTCTAAGATCCTGCCTTGGCAATATCTCATCTAATATGTCGTCCGATGAGTGGTGAGTTTATCACTCATTTGCACTAAATATTCATGCACATGACTATGATTTTAATGTATAGATGAGATATATGTATCATTAAATACACTAATATCCACACTTTGTAGGAATACAGATTAGAGATGGAAATATGTAACTTGAGCTAAAACGAATCAAAAGAGAAAAAAGAAGTGAAGCTTAAAGATCTGGAGAAGAAAAAGGTCAGTCAAGAAGGTTAGCAATTGTGGTCAGTCAAAAAGGTCAGCTATCGCGATTGCATGGATCTACTAGTTATCGCGGTGGTCGCAATCGCACCAAATCTAGTGCGGTCATAACAACACAAGATTAGGCCCAGGGACTATTTTGTAATTTTCAATAGTCGACCCCAAATCCCTCAAAAGATTAAAATACTTTCCAATTTTGGGAATTCTAGAGACTAGAAATACTTTAAATTTTAAATTAAAACCCAAAAATAGGGATGAATTGCAATTTAATTTAGAGATTTGGATTTTGGAATTTGTGATGAATAGATGCCTTGAACAATCCTTTTGTTATATTTTCCTCTCTTTTCTTCATGCGTAGCTAAATATTTTCAACTTGGGATTATGGTGAATGAAGGTGGAATTAGTTTTGGGTTGTGATATATTTGTGTATATGCTAGTTAGTTGATATTGGGTTCTACTATTGCTTGATTAAATTGGTTGGGATTTATGGGTGAAAGCCCCAAATACTCATAATGCATTTGTGGGTGAAAACCCTAAACTCATGAAAGCTCAAACCATCCGCGAAAGATGAGTTTGGGTGATTTTTTGGAACCCACATCATTCTTGGAAGAGGGATATGGGAACCAAGGCAATAGCATAAAACTAATGGATTTAGTTTACTAATTCTAAATATTATAGACATTACTGTGTGTATGAAATTGACTACTTGGGTATCTTCCTAGAAATAGGGTTACCTAATTGAGAAACTAGGTAAATATAGTTAAAAACATATTAGGTATTTGAAAGGTTCAATAGGTGAAATTCTTGAGGTTTTGTTGACAAGCTAGCCTCAAGGACCCTAGACCTAGCCTACCATATTATTAACAACTATCATGTACACAAAATCTACACATACCAATACATAATTTGCCCTTAGATAGATATTATTCCAAGATTATCTTTATATCAAAGTTAAATTACAATTATTGTGTAGTTTGTAGAATTGAGTTACTATTGACACACACTCTCCAAAAAACAAACCCCCACATTTTCAATCATGTTTTTTTACTTTATTTGTACTTTTGGTGTCTTCTTAGTAAGTGTTATGACACATAAGACAAGAATTCTACTTCTCACTCCCTGTGGATTTGACCTCAACATAAGTTGAGATATTGAGAATGACCATCCTCTACCAAATCTTATGGTATAGGTGAACATTATCAAAATGAAGCTGGTGTTGGGAAGTGAAATTTACTTTTTACTTGTGAAGTACTGATTCTTACTTAGGGCATACCCATAGTGGTGTATATTTATTTTTGTTGTTGTTTTGTTTCCTTCTAGGTGATCTCCATAGCATAAATGGAACCATGTGTAACTATGCTTCTCAAGAAGGGTCTCTGATATCCTCTGGATGAAAGGGAAAACTCAATGGCATTTGTCGTTCAAGTGACATCCATAACCTACCTACTCTTGGGAACAGTGTCTTTCATGTTACAAGCGTCATATAAAACATATTGCGAATGAAGGTACTTTTGGGGGGGCAAGCTTATAAGGATCTTAACCTTTATTTGAAGAATTTTGTAGAGGTGTGTGCACACTTTGATATTTCACACATAACCCAAGAGTCCATGCAACTTTATTTCTTCCCGTTATCTCTAATAGGAGAGGCGGTATTATCATTTTGATATCTTTCAGCCAGGTCTATTACTTCACTTAATGAACTCACCACATCCTTCCTTGACTGGTATTGCCCATCATAAAAATGATCTAATTGTGGGATGAGATCATCAACTTTTTGCAATTGAATGGAAAGGCTTTGTATGGGAAAAAATTTAATGGAAAACTAACATAATGTCCAATCAACAAGGTCCCAGAGAAGATGCTTCTCTAAATCATCTACTTTGCTCTTGATCCACTCAATAAAATTTTGGTAGACAATGCGATGGGGGGCTCTCTTCTGAAGTTGCATTATCATACGGTAATGAATTTTATTTAGCAGGTTACCAAGAAAAATTGTGGATGGCATACCAAAGATGTCGACGTTCCTAAGTGTTCTCCCACTATATCCTTGGTTTACATGGAACAAAGAAAATGAGATAAAGAAAGAGAGGAGAATATGGCAAAGATGATGACATAATTAGAGATTTTGAAAAAATTGTGATGGGTATACTGGCAAAAGCGGTAAATTCCATGGCATAAAAATCCTATGAGGGTGATGAAGAGGCTAAAATGCATAATAAGGTGATTCGATACTTGGAAAACTATTCGACGGGTTCCCGCCTTACCTGGTAAAGGCAAGGTGGGAATCAAGGTCGGATGGACCATGAATGTAACCATGATTAGAGAGATATAGATTGTGATTAAGACCAATATGTTCCCCTTTATGATCGGGCAAAAAAAAAGATGGTATCAAGATCGACCCAGAAATATACAAAGTAAAAGATGTCTTGTAAATGATTTTGATAAAAGTGGAAGGAACGAACAAAATAGTCCATGAAATGAAAAGTAATATTTCAAAACATAAACAAACTATGGTGTCCCACTCCACCTTCATCAAGCGAATAGAGACTCAAATCCGAAAAATTTCTACCCAATTGAATGCTAGGCCAAAGGGCAGTCTTCTTACTAATACTATTTTGAACCAAAAGAATGAACCTAAAGTTTTAGAAATAATCACTAGGAGTGAGAAGACCTTAGTGATAACTTTAAATAATATTTGGGTGAAAAAGGTGCCTAAGGTTAGGTCTAAAGAAACACCACCAAAATCTGAAGAAGATGATGATTAAAAGAAATTGGGGGAAGTTGATGAAGAGTTGGTAGAAAATGAGAAACCCCAATGTGATGTGATTCCTACAATACAAGTTCCTTAACCTTTTCATCAAAGGCTTCAAACAAAAGAGAAGGGTAATAAACTCAAGAAATTTATAGCCAACCTGAGCAATCTTTCAATCAATAACGCTTGAAACAATTCAAGATATTTCGGGATATGTTATGCTCATGAAAAGTATATGTCAAAGAAGAAGATCATATAAGGTGACACAATTGATGTCACCAATTGTTGTAGTGCTATCATGGGTAGAATAATTATGAAAAAAAAGGAAGACCCCAGAGATTTTACCATCCCTTATACCATCGGAACACATATGTTTGTGAAAGCTCTATGTAATCTCGTTGCAAGTATAAACCTCATGCCTTTAGTCATTTATAAAAAGCTTGGATTGGACACCACAAGCCCAATGTCTATGAGAATTTTTATGGAAAATTGGTCTATCAAGCGACCCAACAGAATTTTGTTATATGTTCTAGTCAAAGTGGAAAAATTTATACTTTTGGTGGATTTTGTGGTTTAAGATTGTAAAATGGAGATAGAGGTGACCATCATTCTCTATCGACCTTTCATATCCACAAGAAGATCCATTGTTGACTTAGAATTTAGGGAGATGAGGTTTAGAGTGCATGGGGATTAGGTCTCTTTTTTAGTATAAAAAAATAAGGAAACAGCCTACTACACATTAGGTAATATCCGTGGTAGATGTTCAAAATGAAGAAGTAAACATGGGTGCCCTTGAGAACCCAATTTATGAAATAAAAAAGGAATACGCCATGTCATCATGATAACTAAGGTGCTATGTGGGAGGCAACACACAAATGTTATAAAAATGGCTCGTATCCTTTTTTTCTATTTTTGTAGTGTAGCTTTTTGTTTTGGTAATTAAATAACCAATGCATTTGTGGCACTTTAGAGAGCGTTGATAAGTTTGATAAGGGAAAAGTGTGAAATTTTTACACTGAGAAGTGAACAGGAGAAAATTTATCCAAATGTGAAATGAGTTGAATATAAGAAAAAAGGGGTGCATAAATGCCCTCAATTACCGCGATTGCATTCACCTCAGCTATATGACCATCTGACTCCTCCATTTCCCTCACTCTCTATTTAATTTTTTTCTCTAATTAGACCTATTTTTGGAGATGATTGTGAGCACTCAGACATAATCCATGCATTGGTTGTTGTTAACAGGCCATAAAGTGCATGTTGTAGAGAAGGCCTGAAACTATGATTGTCAGGTATAATTATTTAGTAAATTGTGCTTATGTGGTGCTAAGATATTAGGATATGATGTGCACATAAGTGGGTAAGACTTGAGTACCCAAAATGTGTGTAACAATGAGAAATATGAGGAGTACACGCCAAATGCTAGATATGTTACCCAAATGAATGCTCAATAATGGTTTTTACATTTTAAAAGCATAATCAAGTATCTAGTAGTTCTGTTCTGTGGTTTTAGAGTGAATGCCTATTATTGAACGTTATTGTGGCTTACAATTTTGAATAATTTTTTAAATGTAAAATTTGTTTGAAACATGTCTAAGATACTATAATCACAGTCATTGCGATTGCAATTGCGGCTCTATGTCCCATTTTTGCTAAAATCGAGACTAACTTTCTGCCATGCACAAACATCCTACACTTCTAATTTTTGTCCAAACACCATCAATTAACCATCTAATGAGATTTAGTGGATAATATAACATATTTTTACTTGAAAATGGCAATGATTGTTATTATATGTTATCTATTTCTTTTAGGATAATCTCATCGACAAATATGACCACATCTGATTCATGTCACTCGAGTGCCAAATTCAATACTATGGTGGTCTCCCTAAGACAAAGTTGCTCCCGAAGAGAGGAATATGCTTAGACAACATACTGGAAAATCATCTAGAATTTTATGACCAACTTGAGGCCACAGGATGGAAGTGTTTTTCACCAGATCCATGCAAGTCTAATAAGAAATATGTCTGTGAAATCTATTCCTATATTAAAGAAATGTCTTTCTTTGATTCATCCAACATGTCAATCAAGATCTGAGGGAAAACAGTGGACTTTGGGGAGGAGCAAACAAATGCAGCTATGGGAGAGTTCGATGAAAAAGGGTTTTAGTTGAGAAGCGGATTGGTAGAAAAATTGTATCCCAAAAGAAAGTCTCATGGATGAAAACCAAGAGTAACATCCACATGAATTACTTCAGTTCTAAGTCTAGGATTTTGTTGAACATCAGATGTAGCTAAGTCTCCCCTTTTACCCAAATGAATTCAGTCCCAGATTTGAAGGCATAGATGGCCTCTTACATTCTTGACGTCATTAATTTTGATATTGGCCAGTTCGTGGCTTCGGATATTAAATTCTTTAAGAACTAGGGTGGTACGCATCACATCTTCCCCTCTTTGAGTACTGAACTTTTTAGGAAAAATCGGGTTGAGGAATACTTTAAAGATACTTGGGTATGCCCTCGTACCTTTATCTATCCTTTGAGTATTCGAGGAGTGGGCGCACCTGTAAATAGCAAGAAGAGATAGATCGACTTGGAGAATTTGACATGTGAGGAGCCTAAGTCTTATAGGCTATCCACCATCAAGCCTCTTGAGGATATTGGAGTTGATATTTTGGCCATTAGGGAGCTCGTGTCAAGTTTAGCCATGGACTAGGAGATCCCTCCACCACTCGACATTTATATGTGTCACAATCTGATTATGTGAAGTCTCAAGAAGACCATAAGAAGAAAAGAGCTACCATTAGTATGCTTGAGAAAGACTGCTCATCCTTAGTGGTATCATATCATGATCTCTTAGTTGCACATGAAAAGATGGTCATAAGGGAAAAGAAGAGAGATAGGTTCTTCAACAAGATGTGGATGGGGTTGAGGGACTATAGAAGGTCCTAAAACCCTTTGATTGAATTTTTTCCTCTAAGTGGAGAGTGATTATGAGTCCCCAGCCGAGTAATCCAGTCCTAAAAAGGCAGATAATTTTGCAGATTTTGAAATTGGCAACACTCTTATTGAAGTTTCAGGGAGCACCTTTATCTCTCTTTATGCTTGTTATTTATACAGTGAGGACACTGCTACCTTTTATGTTGGTGGTATTTTTCTCCATATTCATTTGATTTAGTCCTGTTTTATTGATATTTCTGTATATTTTGTTGTTTTTTGATGATTTTTTATTCTTATTTAGGTTGTAATATTCAGGCACTTTGATGGTGCCCACATTTGCATGGATTAGTTATTTTTTCCTTTGATTTCTACTTTTAACTTTATTTTACATATGGCAATATCGAATGAGCTTTTCCCTATAATAGATTGAGTGAAAACATTCTTAAGAGGAAAGCATCGTGATTGGGTTTTCATCCATGGATGTATGGGAAGTCTAAGTACTTGTGGCATCAAGGTCACAAATGCAAGAGAAGTCTGAGTACCTATGACATTTTGGTTGTGAATTCTCATTCATACCTATGGAAAAAATTGAGTAACCATAAAGTATGTTGGCCCGCATGATAACTTCAATGTGAGACAAAGGCTTGGGTTGGTGCCTTAATTAGCGAATTGTGCGTGGTGAAAATACAAAGTAAACACCCCTTCCATCAAATTTTTTTCAAAAATTAAGGGCATGGATGTGAGCAACCTTATAACAAAACTTTTTCTCTTTTTATGACTCCAAAATGTTTGGCTTGTAAAAATCGGTAGATAGTCCATTTTTGTTTCTAGCGAAAGGGGCAATTGACCCTCCTTGATGAATTTTGCATGCCGTGTGCGGTGAGCTTATTTGTAAAAATATCATATTTTATTGTACCATCTAGAAATTTCCCCATTAGTCTCTCAAGGTTAATTTTTATTGTACTTTGTTGGGGAGATGAGCTTAGGCTATCTTTGTGACTTTGGAAGTCCATATTAGCCTAAAAAGCCTACCCTTACATAGATGTTTTCCCTAGTCACCCACTTTGATCCTTTAGACCTTTCTTTGGAGAACACATTGAAAGTCGTGAGCCTTTTATTTTTCCTTCTTTTGAACCCTATCCTCAAACTTTAAATTTTTACTTAAGGCTAAAAGCCTATATTTGGAGAGGTGATGGTTGAAAAAGGTAAGTTTGGCCCACAAAGTTGTATGTGAGTGCCTATGAGCATAAGTATGGAGAACAAATAAATTAAAAAAAGGAAATGATGAAACAAAGGGTTAAGAATCACAAAGGGTGCAAGAAAAAAGAAATGAAAAGAAAATTGGTGGAACAAGGAAATAAAAAGTAGGCATATATGTAGAGAGTAAAAACAAAAGAAGTGGCCCATGATCCAAAGTTGGATGGAATTGTGTGATGTAGATGTTCAAAAATGTTATAGACATGTTTTTACTAAAATATATCCTACCCAAACCCGAACCTACGTTACAAGCACAAAATATCCCTTCGTGATTTCCAACCAAGTATTTTCAATGTATTGGAAATTGAAAATAGGGGCAAGCCTATGGCATGGTGCTTATTAGCATCGATACTTCTTGAGAGAGAGAGTGTTTTACACTTAAATTCCTTGTTGTATAATTGGTGACTTGGTGTGTGAAATTTTCTTCCTTGTGAGGAGGCATGTAAATAAGTTGAGCTGGGTGATTTTATCTTCTCCCGCATAATGAGGCAAAAAGGAGTATAATGTAATTAAGGTCAAAGGTGAGTCATTTCTAGAATATTAGTGGTTGTTTCATGGTTTCTAGAGTATTAGTAATGTAATTGAGGTACTTGTTGTATATAGTTAAAAATCTTATTAGGTATCTTAAAGGTTCAATAGGTAAAATTCTTGAGGTTTTGTTGAGAATCTATGCACAAGGACCTTAGACCTAGCCTAGCATATTGTTAACAACAAGCATGTACACCAAATCTACACATATCCATACTTGATTTTCCCTTAGGAAGACATAATCCCAAGATTTTCTTTATTTTGAAGTGAAGTTACAATTGTTATGTCGTTTGTGGAATTGAGTTACTATTGACACACTGTCCCAAAACGAACCCCCCATTTTAAATTATTTTTTTTACTTTATTTTCATTTTAGGTGATTTCTTAGTAATTGTTAAGACCCATAAGACTAGAATTCTGCTTCTCACTCCCTGTGGATTTGACCTTAATATAAGTTGAGGTTTTGACAAAAATCATCCTCTTCCAAATCACATGGTATAGGTGAGAATTATCTTCGTAAAATATCTTAACGGGTCAGGTCAACCTAGTCGTAAGGTGTCCAGTGAATGGTGCTTGAGTTGTTGTCTTGGGTACGACATGGGGACACGAGTCATAAAGACTCATAAATTGTCATTGGAATGGAATTGTAACCAAATTATAAATTAAGTGGTTAAGTTTATCTTTGAGTAAGAGTTTCTCATTATGATCCATAAGACCTTGTTTCGAGTCGTTGGGAGCAAATCGTATGATTTCCAGTGTTTACCCAATTAGGTTGTGTGTTGACTATGATTGGAACCTACGAGTCATTGGGTTTCATTATGCATGGTATCAATTGAGTCATAGGTTTAATAGTCGGAAAGCATCCTAGAGACTATCTATATTATGACTGGCTGTGATGAGTCATAAGGAGTCATTATAAGTCACTGGTTTACCCGTAGTCAATGTCGTTATTTTTCAGCTTTTAAGTTAAGGTCATTCTATACATTACCTCTCTTACCAAAATTAAAACCCACATCTTATAACCCCTTTAGGGCTTCATTAGCACTAATAAAAAACTTTAATCTACTTCTCAAACAATCAAAAAGGCTCTCTGAATTACCTCAAATAATTCAAGCTAAGGTTTCATCAAGTTTGTCATCTAAGGGCGCAAGGGAAGATTTCTCTCAAAATTTTTGGTGTTTATGGCTTGTTGCTCTTCCCTCATTGTTAATTTGTTAAAAGAATATGTTTTAAAGTATTGTTCCTAAGATATTCATGTTGGTTTTATAGCAATGGTTGAGGATTTTGAATGTTTGTTGTTATATAATGTTTTCCCATGATTTAGATATGATTATTTATGCTTTTATAATGGTTTTGAATTTGTGGGAGCATAGGTATGGTGAATGTGCTATGGAATTATGATTTTCCCAAACCTGGGACTTTTGAAGTTTTATGTGTCACGACCCGAACCAGGTCCAGGCCGTGACAGGTATCTCAAGTCCAACAAAAACTTGAGACCATCCCCAATACCCAAGAAGAAAAACATCATACATCCCATGTCAGATGAATTCCAAAAATATAACAGGATATGAGAATATATAATTAAAAACATTATTTTAAGTTTATAACAAAAACCAATTATCCACAACCATATAACCATCCAATGCCAATACCAATACTAATACGGACTCCGATACTAACCCCACCCATACCCAAAGTATTCTGACAAAGCCTCCAACAAAAAAAAAGAATATCCAATCAAGACATGCCACATAACATAGCAAAAACAAAACCAAAAGGAGTAATAAAGACAGAACGGCATCCATAGAATAAAATGGGGTCTTCTAGAGTATTGAAGCTCACCACTTCCGTCAGACTAAAAAGCTTTTCCAAAATTACCACATCACTTATTAGAGGAGTGGAAGTATGGCTAGTTGTTGTACTGCGTGGGGATACAGCTTTCGAAGTTGGTTAGCAGGGTGAACTCTCGCATGTATTTCAGGGATAATGTAAAAGTAATGCCTTTAATTAAAAATCAATCAACCCAATGTATATAACCATATGTAAAAACTAATATACATATATACCATACTGGGATAGGTAATAATGTTTAGCATACAATTCAAAACCTTAATGTGGGCTATGAATCTTTACCATCGTAATTCTACAACCAAACTATATGGGCCAGTATTACACCCTAAATGGGCCTAGTGCGTGTTAGCAACACAAATCAGAGATACTATAAATTGCCATGGATTCCCTTATTCCCATCGCCTTCTATGATACATAAATAAATATATAGACTAAGGGGATTCCCTTGTACCCCACAAGCATACGGTCATCAAGTCCAACCCTCATGTTGGCAAACATTAGTTTCCAGTGTCCGTCCATCAGACTAACACATTCACTGCTAGCTATCACAAACTAAATTACTGCCCAATTAAAATATTTAACACATAACCAAACAAATAATTCCAAGGGTTAGTTTATAAGGCATTATTTAGTTGTATCATCATGCCGAGTGTAGTTTTCAAACAATTTCATTATCCATGACTTAGGGGATTTTCGTATATCCTACAAACTCTATTATTAGAATCACCTAGTGTATTACTTATGTGTGAGCAGATGCTAACATATTTGAGGCTTTTACTAGGGAATAAAAGTCTTAAGCAACTTTTGTCATTTTTGATTGTTTTATCTTTGATTTTGCAGTGGAAGTCAGAGGCAAGAGAACTAATAATAATGAAAGTAAAAAAGTTGAAATCTGAAGAAAATAAAAGAAAAGTATGGCTGACGAAATTCCTGATAAGTCGTCAGCACTCTGATAGGTTATCAACTTCATCGTCATCCTTAAACAGAGACTGGGATTCAGTTGGAATAGGTGACAATGACATGTGATAAGCCGTCAGCCTTATGATAAGCCGTCAGAGTCGTCATCAGCCTTAGAAAGAACATGGGAGCTGAGGTGGAGAAGTGATGACATTGTCTGATATTTTGTCACAGTTTTGATAACCCGTCAGGATTCATCATCAGCCTTAAGAAGAAATTGTCATATTAAAGAGAAGCTGACGACATCCGTGATAAGTCGTCAGCCTCCTGATAAGGCATCACGCATGTCGTCACCTAATTTGAGAAGAACACTGAACTCAGTGATTTTGTCTCCATAATTAGGCTGATATATTTAAAACATAGTTTAGGGTTTTCTAAGAAAGATGTTGAACCTATTTTGAAACACAAATATTTTGTTACTTTCTCTCTAGTTTCTTGGCTTAAACAAAATAATTAACATTGAAGAGATTATCATCAATATTTTGGGATTTCTACTTTGATCTAATCTGAGAAACACTCATTGCTATTCATCTTGCTGTAAGTTCATCTCTTAAATTATGAATTCAACATGTTGTATCGATTATTACATTATGAGTTACTAAATCCATTTAACCCAAATTATGGGATCTATGGGTTAGGTCTTGGTAAGTTTCTAAGTGTTCAAGATTCTAAAGGTAATAGGACTCCTTGATAATTCTGAGGTTTTAATTATTGTCTATTGGTTGCAAACGATAGATAACGCCTGCTTTGATTTGCTAAAGACAAGAAATCAACTATAGTAGAAAGTGAATTATTGATAGGGACTTGGAAGATACCAACCTTTCATTTAATAATTGACGTTATAACAAGGTTATTTAACCTGAGGTGAAGTCTGGTCAGTAAATATAAATTCCCTAAGTTCGAGAGGATTAGGTAATTAAATGCTTAAGTAGGTCTAGAGACATTTAGGCATAACTTCAATAAAGACAATCATTGTTCCTACTTATCATGAGAATCTTGAATCACTTATAGCATCTGTCAAGTACCAAAATCTATAGTGAACATAATTCTAGTTTTCCTTTAACTCTTGATTACAAACACGAAAACTAAAATGACCAAAAATTATTTGCTAAATTCTCATAACCCCCAATTTACCAGAAACTACTAACTATCAGTTGATTAACTCGCATACAACTCAGATTCACACCATATTCCCTGTGGGATTCGACGCCAACCTAGTTGGGTTATATATTGACAAAGATCTCTTACATTCTTACATGAGAAGTATAGTTTTAGCATTATAATAGATGGCACCATTACCGAGGAATACAGTTGTAAATTGAAGTTTGTGTGGGCTAATTAACTTTTAGTCAAGTTCCTAGTTTTACATTTATTTGTCTTTTTTTTATTGCAGGATCTTTGTAGTGTATTCCAAGAAAAGAACCATTATTACGATTTAATCCAGAATCACAATGAATTGGAAGAATGGCAGACCAGTAGGAGGCTGACAATTAGCAACCTTAGCTAGAGCTTAGGTGGATATGTAGAATGTAGATCAACAAGTACGATATCCGAATCTTGAGTATGAAGATTTGGGAGATGAGGAGTTGCTAAACCCTAGTAACCCAAGGCATACAAATCAAGTAGCTACACCAGTACAACGTAATGCTAACAGGAATCGTCTATTCTGAGGAAGGCAAGATTACCAGCCGGTCTAGTACGACCTCAATAATGATGATGATGGAATGGATTGAGCAAGTACAATAGGTACAATTATTCCTCTACAGTTGGCACTTGGGGAAAAATTCAACATTACGAGTACTATGATTCAACTCCTTAATCTGAAGGGTTGTTTGGTGGCTTTCCTGGGGATGACCCAAACTTGCATCTGGTGAACTTTGTCACCATTTGTAAGTCTTTTAATAACCCAGGAGTGGGTCAAAATGCTATCCATTTGAGATTGTTTCCGTTGTCTCTATTTGGAGAGGCAACATTGTCGCTTAATGAGCTCACACACGATTCTATAACCAACTTCAGGCAGTTGAAAGGAACTTTCCTAAAAAGGTTTTTTCCACCCTCCAGGAGGGTACAATTTAGGGATAAGATTAGTAACTTTAGACAACTCCCAACTGAAGCCTTAAATAAAACCTCAGAGAGATTCAAAAAAAAGACGACACAGTGTCCGAACCACAATATTACAGACATACACTTGATGGAGACCTTGTATAGGGGTCTTAACTCTGTAACAAAACCAATTATAGATAATATTGCTGTTGGCTCATTTTTTGATCTTACTTTCCCAGAGGCTTCAGAAATGCTAGAAAGAATGACCAAACAGAGTCGAGCATGGCATACTAGAGACTCTGTGGTAGCAAGCCCCACTATTTCTATGGGTATGACTGCGGAACAACACAGGAGAGATGAGGAGCATGATCAATACACAGCGCACCTAAAAACACAGATGGACTTGCTAACTAATCACTTGCTATCATACAAGATTTAAAAGGAGAAAGTTGTGGGATCTCAAGATAGAGTTGATGTTAATCCAGAAGAAAGAGGCAAACTATGTTAATAATCAGGGGGTTTCCTAAGTAATAGACAAGGGAATCAAGGTTGGAATTATTCTGATAAGCCTGGTTATAAAGATAGGGAGCAGGGAAATTGGAGGAGCAATAATGATAGGAGCGGGCTATATGTCCCTTCTGGAAATCGTGAGACTGCTACAACAAGTTCTAAAAAGATGTCCATGGAGGACATAATGGCTAAATTGTTAAAAGCAGTGCAGGATACCAACTCAAGTGTGACTACCATGAAGACCAATTTGTCTTCTATTAGGCAGTTGGTAAACTCGCACTCCACTAAAATTAAATAGCTGGAACAGCAAATAAGTCAACTCTCCGTAGCGCTGAACCAGAGGAAGAATGGAACATTACCTAGTAACACTATCTAGAATCCACAGAATAATGGCTCATGTATAGCAATTACCACTAGAAGTGGTAAGATATTACCTGGCCCATCTGTGGGCAAAATTTTGATTGAAGATGTCATTGAAGAAGAGAATAAACCCAAAGAAGAATGTTCGATGGAGTCTGAGAAGCTGATGATAGGCGAAATTACGCGCCTATATCAATATATTTTGCCCATATTTTAGCCTAGTTTCGAGAACTAATTATCTATTTCGTACACTTTTAGTCCTTTTTCCTGTAAATGAGCTAACAAATGTGATTAGGAAAGTTTCAGGTATAAATGATGCAAAATACAGCAATTTATGGCTTACTTGACGCAAAAGAAAGCTCACAAACGAGATGGAAAGGAGCTGGACGCATAAAGGACTAAATCTGCTGCATGGAAAATCTGTCCCGGGCTAAAACAGCATTTCTGAAGACTTTGGGACTTACAGACACAAAGCTGGATTTTTGCCATAATACATTAACCTAGTGCAATTAGGTTATGTGTTTCATCATTCTATTTGGATTATAATTTTGTAACCTTACCCTAGTACAATTGGGTCAAGGATTTCATTAGTATATTAGGATTTGGTTATTTATTTTATTAGTTTAGTAGGAGTAGGATAGGAGTATTATAAATACCCTATCATGTTAGAGATTTTAGAGAAAGAGGGGAGACATTCTGACAATTCATTCATCTCCTTACAATTAAGACATCTTCCTACAACCCATTCTCAATTCTTCATTCTTCTACTCTTAAATTCCACAACAAGAGAATCGTTACTTGCTACGGAATCACTAAAACCACACGCCAAACACCTACTATTCACGCCATCCACCATGCAAAACGTGATATCCTTCGCATTCATGGGTAACTAAATCTCTTAGTTGGGGTTATGGAAGCCGAATGAGTTACTATCTATAGCTATGAGTTTGTGAGTTCAAGACAAGTATATTGCTTATATCATTATTCTCTTCATCTTAAATCTACATTCTTTGCGGTTCAAACACAAGAACACGCCATTCTAACATCTAACCTGTTCGAGAGAAAGGTTATTTGTCTAGAAAAGAAGACGCATAGACCAACGCCAGTCTAACATCTGACTTGTTCGAGAGAAAAGTTATTTGTCTGGAAAAGAGATAATGTCAAGGTAGTAGGACACCCTTTCCTATTAAAAAGCTAGTGCCGTACCTGGACTAACTTCTTGGAGAATTCGTACCGTTAGTCACGCTTTAAGCTCGAGAGAGTTAAAGTGAAATAGTCCTTGTTTAGGTCGAGAGACGCTTGGATTTACCATCGACTACAATTCTCTATAAGCAATTACATGTCAAGACTCTACACACTCATAGCCAATAGAGACGTATACCTCAGAAGGTGGACATAACCCCAACGCCTCAATTCTCATTGTTTACAACACACGTGACAATCTCTCTTTATTTTGCTATTTTCAGTTCTTACATTCTTGTTTTGGTTACATACTACAATCCCCCCTTTCCTACGAGACTTGCACTAAAAGTCTAGTAATTTCTCTTGCTTGTTGGCCAAGCTATTCTCTGTGGGATCGATACCCAACCCAGGTTGGGTTCTATATTTGCTAACGACCGCTTTACACTCCCACGAGAGCTGTAGATTGAGCGTTATCAGAAGCTGGATGGTTTTGATGATGCTCTGGAAAAAGGGAAAGACAAGGAAAAGAAAGTAGTGGTGAAAATTCTCCCAAGACCACCACCTCCCTTTCCTCAAAGATTGAAGAAGACGGTTCAGGACACAAAATTTTGTAAATTCATGGCGATGTTGAAACAGTTAACAATAAATGTGTCTTTGGTGGAGGCAATTGAGTAAATTCCAAGGTATTCTAAATTCATGAAGTACCTTGTCTGAAGAAAAGAGCAGTGAGCTACAAACCGAAGAATAATATCCATCATTGTAGCACTATTTCTACGAGGACCTTGGTGTAGAAGAAGGCCGACCCTGGGGCATTCACTATCCCATGTACAATCAGGTCTATGGAATTCACTAAGGCCTTATATGATCTGAGCACGATCATGAATCTGATGCCGCTATCCGTGTATAAAAAGATGGGTTTGGGAAATCCCACACCCATCAACATGCGACTTATGATATTGGAAAAGTCGATAAAATGACCTGTTGGTATTTTATATGATATGTTAGTGAAGGTAGCTAACTTTATATTTCTTAAGGATTTTGTCATTCTCGATTGCAAGGTGGACTTCGAGGTGCCCATAATCTTGCGTCAACCTTTCCTTACAATTGGAAGAGTGTTGATCGATTTGCAAGCTAATGAGCTCTTATTCAGGATGAATGATGAGGTGGTGCACTTTGATGTGTGCAAATCAATGAAGCAGAATAAATAAATGAGTGTGTTCTCAATTGTTGATGTGTATTATGAGGATGATCAAGAGGTGTCAATAGAGAAGAAACTTGTTGTTGAGCCTTTAGCCGCAGTTCTAATGAATTTTGATCGTGGATGCATTGAGGAGTACGAAGAGACTATTTGTGCTTTGTCAGGAATGGGTTCATACTCTTATGCTCCTAAGAAGATAGATCTTGATCTTGCTAATCGACCAATACCCCAGCTAAGCCATCCATTGAAGAGCCACAAGTGTTGGAATTGAAAAAACTGCCTGGGCATTCAAGTTATGTTTTTTTGGGCAACGAAAACACGCTACCCTTTATTATTGTAGGGAATTTGGTCCAGCAGCTGGTAGAAGCACATTTACAGTACTTCAAAAGTACAAGAGATCTATAGGATGCACTATTATAGATATTATTAGCATTTCCCCTAGCATCTGCACGCATAAAATACAACTTAAGGAAGATTGTACTCCAACCATCGAGCACCAACACCATTTTAACCCACCAATGAAAGAGGTAATTAAGAAGGAAATTATTAAATGGTTGGATGGAAGAGTAGTTTACCCTATTTCTGACAGTAAATGGGTGAGCCCAATTCAGTGCATGCCCAAAAAAGGGGGCATGACTATTGTTGCAAATGAAAGGAATAAGTTTATTCCTATTAGGCCTGTGACTGGGTGGAGAGTTTGAATGGACTACCATAAACTAGACTACCATAAACTAAACGCATGGACTTTGAAATACCACTTCCCAATGCCCTTTATGGACCAAATGCTTGATCGATTGGCCGGAAGAGGTTGGTATTGCTTCTTGGATGGTTATTCTGGATATAACCAGATCAGTATTGCTCCTGAAGATAAGTAGAAGATGACATTCATATGTCCATATGGCACTTTTGCATTTAAGAAGATGTCGTTTGGGCTATGCAATGCACCCACTACTTCAAACGATGCATGATGTCTATTTTCTTAGATATGGTGGAGGATACCTTAGAGATGTTCATGGATGATTTATCTGTGGTGGGATATTCTTTTGACTCATGTTTGGAAAACCTGAGTATGTCCTTGAAATGATGTGTTGAATTTAATTTGGTACTTAATTAGGAGAAATGCCACTTTATGGTAAAGGAAGGCATCGTTCTCGGGCATAAAATTTCTGCAAAAGAGATAGAGATTGATCAAGCCAAGGTTGAATTTATTGAGAAACTACCTCCTCCCATTTCAGTGAAGGGAGTGTGTAGCTTTCTCAGACATGCTGGCTTTTATTGGAGGTTTATAAAAGACTTCTCAAAGGTTGCAAATCCACTTTGCAAACTTTTGGAGAAAGAAGTGAAGTTCTCCTTCAATGATGATTGCTTAAAGGCATTTGAATGCCTTAAAAATAAGCTGATCGAAGCCCCTATCATTGTTTCACCGAACTGGACAAAATCATTTGAGATCATGTATGATGCAAGCGGTGTTGCCCTTGGAGCTGTATTGGGACAAAATAAGGACAAACTATTTCATCAAATATATTATGCTAGAAAAGCACTTAATGGAGCACAAAAGAAATGCACCATTATTGAACAGGAACTCCTGGCTGTAGTATATGCTTTTGAGAAATTCAGGGCTTACCTACTTGGGACCAAGGTGGTGATCGACACTAACCATGCAGCCTTGAGGTATTTGATGGCTAAGATGGATGAAAAACCTAGGCTGATTAGATGAGTGTTTCTGCTACAAGAATTTGACTTTGAAGTCAAAGATAGAAAGGGTTATGAAAATAAAGTTGTGGATCACCTGTCTAGAATAGAAAGTGAGTAGGCAGTTCGTGATAAAATGGAGATAAGTGATGCATTTCCTGATGAGGGGATCTTGGCCGCTACTATGGAGAAAATGCCTTGGTACGCTGATTTTGCAAATTATGTTATGAGTGATGTCATTCCAGAAAATCTTTCTTTCAATTAATGAAATAAATTCTTGCATGATGTGACACATTACTTCTTGGATGAGCCGTATCTTTTTTCGGCGATATGCTGACAATAGTATAAGGAGATGTGTGCCAGAAGTGGATGTATTATGTATATTGGAAGCATGTCATTCTTCCCCAAATGGAGGCACCATGGAGGTGACCAAATGGCTAGGAAGGTGTTGTAGAGCGGCTACTATTGTCCAATATTGTTCAAGGATGCTCATAAGTTTGTGCTGAAATGCGACCAATGTCAAAGGAAGGGGTCAATGTGCTGAAATATGACCAATGTCAAAGAAAAGGGTCGATCTCTAAAAGATATGAGATGCCTTTAACTGAGAAGCTTGAAGTGGAATTGTTTGATGTTTGGGGCATCAATTTCATGGGTCTTTTTGTAAGCTCGTATGGGATGAAGTATATTTTAGTTGTTGTTGACTATGTCTTGAAATAGGTCAAAGTTGTTCCCTTGTCTGATAATGAAGGAAAGAGGGTTGTTTCTTTTCTCAAGAAGAACATATTCTCTCACTTTAGAGTACTATGTACTATTATAAGTGATGGAGGATCTCATTTTTACAATAAAGTGTTTTGAGCTGCCTTAGCAAAATATAGGGTGAAACAGCATAGAGTAGCCACTCCATATCACCCACAAACTAGTGGGAAAGTAGAGGTGTCAAATCGAGATATTAAAGCTATCCTAGCTAAAACGGTGAACTCTAGTCAGTAAGATTGGTCTCAAAAGCTCGATGATGCCTTGTGGGCATACCAAACTACTTTGAAGACATCCATTGGCATGTTACCATTCAGTTGGTCTATGGAAAAGTGTGACACTTACCAATAGAGCTGGAGCACAAGGCTTTATGGGCACTCAAAAGGTTAAATTTGAGTTGAAATAAGGCAGCAGAGCTAAGATTGGGACAACTGAATGAGATGAATGAATTCCATCTCAAGGCATACGAACGAGCAGACCTATATAAAGAAAAGATAAAGAAGTATCATGATTGCAGGATCGAGAAATGAGATTTCCAAAAAGGTGACTTGGTGCTTCTGTTCAATTCCAGACTCAAACTATTCCTAAGTAAGCTTAAATCCTAGTGGTCAGGCCCATTTAGAGTTAGTCAAGTCTACTCATCTGGAATAGTAGAACTTGAAAATGAAGACAACAACACCTTCAAGGTAAATTGGCAATAAGTCAAACTTTATATTGGTCCAAAAGACTTGATGAAAAATATTGCTACTATCTATCTCGATGAAGTCTGAAGTAATCGAGACACCTGAGTCATGCCGCGATGTTAAATCAGGTGCTACATGGGTGGCAATGATTCTCGTGCTTGATCTACTCTAGGTATACCCTAACCCTTAGTTCAGTTTTCTAGTTGACTAGGAGAAATACAAGTACTTAAGGCAGTTAACACGGTTTTGTTATTTTGTGAACACCTCTCAAGTGCTCTAATACTTTAACTCTGTGATTTATATCTAATTGTGACCACTGTTCATCTTTGTATGGTATTAGTTTTAATAACTTGATAACCATTTCTACACAATTGCATGAACCGAATAAGTAGTAACATGTGATATACTTGTGTGCCATGTGCGTGTCAGATTTTACTTAGTTCTCTTTGTATGTTGGATTCAAAACCTGCCCAATTAGTCTTACCTAGGTTGAAGAATAGGGGTTAGGAAAGATCATAGGCCATTTTGATATTAGCCCACTTTAGCCTAAATGACCTTCCCTGTATGCATAATATCCTTTGATCCCTATTTTGAGCCTAAATAGCCTATTTCTTTTTATAATACCTATCACCATCCCATTTTTATATCATAATAAACCTGTTTTGGCCCTTGTCCTCCTTGGACACTATGAACGTTGACTTAGGCAAATGGCCTAAGTTAAGGGTGGCTATTATAGGGGTCTGTGATATAAAATGAGTATAAGGAAAGGTAGAGTAAAATAAGAGAATAAAAAGCTGGGTGCGATGGAAAAGGGCAAGAAAAGAAAAGTTGTGAAAAAAATAAGTTATAGCAGAAAAGAACCGTACTCATCCTGAATAAGTTTGCTCAAGAAAAGAGAAGAGTAGAAAAAGGTAAATGAGTGAGACTCCAAAAGCTAGTGTAGTGTTAAGGAGGCTTAGTCATTTTAAATATCATCGAAGATCATACCAGCCCCTAGCCTACATTACAAGCCAAAGAGAAGACCTATAGTGATCCTAGCTGACTTGTTTGAAGATCTTGGTAATGAAAATAAGGGCAAGCCTATGGTATTCGGCATACATTTATTGGAACTTCATTCTGAGAGTGAGTGTCTTGTGGTTGTCCCTATGGTTACATATGTGATATCTGATATAAGTACAATGAGACTTCTTTGTAGTGAGGGCACACTGGTTACGTTGCTAGTTACTAACTTATTTGTATAGTGTAAGCTTGATACATGCATGGTTGTTATTGCTTATTTGATGCCATATCTTGATTCCTGTGTGTCATGTTTTTTCTCTTAAATAACATACACAATTGTTTGTAAATTGATTAACCTTGGAGATGGTGAAGATGTTTTAAGATAATATGGATGGTTGATTGCTGAATGTACTTTGTATTCTCTTTGTTGTGTTTTAGTTGCTTGAGGACAAGCGATTGTTTTAAGTTGAGGGTGTTGATGTGTGAGTATATGCTAACTCAATTGAGGCTTTTAATTGAGAATAATTACAAAGCTTAAGCAACTTTTGTCATTTTTTATTGTTTTATCTTTGATTTTGCAGTGGAATTCAAGAGGCAAGAGAACCAACAATAATGGAAGTAAAAGAGTTTAAATATGAAGAAAATAGAAGAGAAGTGTGGCTGACAACATTCCTAATAAGTCTTCAGCACTCTAATAGGTTATCAGCTTTATCGTCAGCCTTAAATAGAGAATGGGATTTAGTTGGAACAAGTGACGACGACATGATAAGCCGTCAACCTTGTGATAAGCCATCAGAGTGGCCGTCAGCCTTAGACAGAATATGGGAGCTGAGTTGGAGAAGTGACAACATTGTCTGATATGTCGTCACAATTTCGATAAGCTGTCAGAATTCACCATCAACCTTAAAAAAAATTGTCAAAATTAAAGAGGAGCTGATGACATCCGTGATAAGTCGTCAGCCTCCTGATAAGGCGTCACGCATGTCATCACCTAATTCGAGAAGAACACTAAACTCTGTGATTTTGTTTCGATAATTAGGCTGAAGTATTTAAAGCATAGTTTAGTGTTTTCTAAGAAGGATGCTGAACCTATTTTGGAACGCAGGTATTTTGTTATTTTCTCTCTGGTTTCTTAGCTTGAACAAAATAATTAACTTTGAAAAGATTATCATCAATATTTTGGTATTTCTACTTTGATCTAGTATGAGAAACACTCGTTGCTATTCATCTTGCTGTAAGTTCATCTTTAAAATTATGAATTCAAATTGTTGTATCGATTATTACATTATGAGCGGCTAAATCCCTTTAACCCGAATTATCGGATCTATGGGTTAGGTCTTGGTAAGTTGCTAAGTGTTCAAGATTCTAAAGGTAATAGGATTCCTTGATAATTCCGAGGTTTAAATAATTGTCTATTGGTTGCAAACGATTGATAGCAGCTACTTTGATTTGCTTGAGATAAGAAATCAACTATAGCAGGAAGTGAATTATTGACAGGGACTTGGAAGCTACCAACCTTCCATTTAATAATTGACGTTGTAACGAGATTAATTAACCAGAGGTGAAGTCTGGTCAGTGAATATAAATTCCCTAAGTCCGAGAGGATTAGGTAATTAAATGCTTAAGTAGGTCGAGAGACATTTAGGCATAACTTCGATAAAGACAATCTATTGTTCCTGCCTATCATGAGAATCTTGAATCACTATTACCATCTCTCAAGTACCAAAACCCATAGTGAACATAATTCTGGTTTTCCTTAAACTCTTGATCACAAACACAAAAACTAAAGTGACTAACAATTATATGATAAATTCTCATAACCCCCAATTTACCGGAAACTTCTAACTATCAGTTGATTAAGTCACATACAACTCAGATTTACATCGTATTCCCTGTGGGATTCGACCCCAACCTAGTCGGGTTATATATTGACAAAGATCTCTTACATTCTCACATGAGAGGTGTAGTTTGAGTGTTATCAAAAATGGCGCCGTTGTCAGGGAATATAGTTGTAAATTGAAGTTTGTATGCGCTAATTGACTATTAGTCAAGTTTCCTAGTTTTACGTTTATTTGTTGTTTTTGTTTATTACAGGATCTTTGTAGTTTATGCCAAGAACTAGAAGTAATAATGCATAAACCAAAATCAATTAAGCAAGAGAGTTGAGTTTATTACTAGTTTCCATGACAAAACTACTAATTTGGGGGTTCCATTGTACGCTATTTTTCATCCACCATTCCTATGTACCCCAATGCATCTATCAACAATTAATTTGAATACAAAGTTTCATAAATATCATGGAATAAATATTTAAAAAATTTATATTATAAACAGTAAACCCATAGTTCAAAACCCAACATCAATAGTTCATGAATAACAATTTAAATCACATGCTTTTACAATATTTATAATGAGGGAAGAGTAACATTCCTTAAAACCAAGAGGTAAGGAAAGAAATAACCCTTGGAAACCCCAATTGATTAGCTTGATGAAAGCCCTAAGTGTTCTTGACCTTGAGGATTCCAGAGTGTCCTGAGAGGTGATTTGAATTATTTATGACAACTAATGATTCCCTAAAGGAGTTATAATTCATGCATTTTAAGTTGGACAAGAGGGTAAATTTCTAAAATGCCCTCAACATAAATGTTGGGAAATAATCCACCTTTGGTAATGAGTCAACCAATTTACTCATACCCACATATAATGACTTATAACTAAGAGTCGTAACCAAGACACCGACTAGGACCCCCATACACTACACACCCTATGATTCCATAAACCAACTCATAATAATATCTTACAACTCATAAGGTTTAGTCATGGGTAGTACAGAACCCAAATGAATTGAACTCTATAAATCCTGCGCTTTAATCCTATGACTCGTAACATATCCTCATAGCGTATGGTAAGCTACTCATATTCAGACCAGAACTTTGCTAGTATGTTTCTAATTTGCTTATGACCAAGGACCTAGGACCCGTAACCATATTTCGTAACAAATCACCACAAGTCGTAACCAAGGTAGTAAGCCCAAAGCTCAAGAATTTTCAAGGGCAAAAAATCTGAGGCGTTACATTATGACCCCAACCCCATAATGTGAAATAGGTTTTTAGTTATAAGAGATGTGGGAATTTGTAGAATTGAACCAAAAGGGTTGTAAATTTCCCCAAGTGGTGTAATTGCATAGGCATGTTATTGTTACCTTGAAAATGTAGTTGGTATAATGATACAAATAATGTATACATTAAGGTGAAATATGGTTCAATGAATGGTATTGTGTGGTAAATGTTTTAATTGGGCTTTAATAGAGGTTGTGTAGCGGTATTGTGTGATAAATGTATTTTGTGAAATTAGAGGTCTGAGTGACAAATACAGGAAATTATGTTTTTCGATACAGGGGTCAAAGTGACCAGGGAGGTTTAAGTCACCCTCATTATTATTACATGATTAGGGAGGTTCAAGTTCACCATAAATTATTATTTGATTAGGTTCTTAAGTCACCTTGGTATATGATAGGCAGGTTTGAGTCACCCGTGAATATATATGAAGTTATTCTCTTATTCATTTTGGTACACACACTAGCATGACTGGGGGTGAGATATGGGGCCTATATAGCATGTGGGTACATGTTATGATGGTTGAGCTACATAATCCAGGCTAATATTTCAAAGTGTATGTTAAGCCTTGTTCCATATCCCAATATGTAATATATATGGATATGCATCTGATCATGTGGATTTGTTTTGAACAAATTTAAATTGTTGATCATGACATTATATTATGGTTATGCTGAGTTTTATGCTAGCGCTCTAAATCTTAACTATCTTTAAATGCTACACCCCTATGTGATGTAGGAATTGGTCACTCATCTACTCTTCTTGCTCAATGATTAAGATTCGGTATCAGCTCAGGAGCTGATATCAAAGTAGTGAGCTTCTATACATCAAAAGTCTACATTTCATGTCTTGGTCTATTACGTCTCAGACTTTTTAGACTTATTTTTAGATATAGTCGAGTGCATATCTCAAAACTTCATTGATATTTAGTTTGCTTCTTTGTTTATAAGGTTTTCTTTGGACTACTGTGGATATTGGGCGGTGTTGGTTGGTTCTTTGGCCGATCACCGATTGTCGATTATAAATATATTTTGAATTTCCTTATGATTATTATACGCTCTCATTATATGTTTAGAATTCATTTAACCTGGGGGATGTTGGGTTTGGTTTTATTAGGTGCAGGGGTGATCTCCGATCCACATAGGAATTGAGATATCCATCATGGTGAGGTCCTGGTTTGGGTTATGACATATCATCATATCATCATTGTATCCTCCGTCCTTATATGGTATTATCATGTCATAAAATTATCCTCCAGACTTTATGGGTATCAAAATAACCTCACAATACCAACCACAGCACCAGGGATCATCGTATCATCATAGTATCCTTCTGCCTTGCTGGGTATCAACATATCATCAAAGTATCCTTTGCCCTTGCCAGTATAATCATAATACCATAATATGTAAATTTATAACAATAATTTAAAACAAGCCCCACGAAGGATAAATCAAATAACAAGCCTCACAAGGGCTGAATTAAATAAATATAAGAAGGTAAGCGACAAAGAGCAGACCCCCATAATACAACGCTCATCATTAATGTCAACTTATCAATAATATATATATATATATATACATGTAACATGAATAGTATAAACTATCTTTTTTTCCCACCGGAACTTATACCTTCAACACTAACAACTTCTTCTGTCCCATATCTCCAATAATGATTTATAGAATATAATTACAAATAAGAAATAAGTGTGCCTTCTTTCACCATTAACATCATCATTTCTAATATCTACAATAAGGAAGATTTCCAAAATGGTTATTAGCGTGATAGTAAGCATGATTATAACATGGGCATTGGCATAGTCAATGGCCCAAAAACTAGCCTAATCAATGTCTTTCTAAATGATGCATTCATGGATTAATAAGAGTATTATCAATGACTCATCATTACATAATCAATAATCTAGTCGTTTAGACCATAGGAATAACCAACGATATAATGATCAATAGCCCATTCATAACATATTCTTTAGCACAAACAATAGTCAATCAAAATAACATAATTAATAGCTTGACATAAGTTTTAGCCAACATGGAATACAAAAGGCATGATCACTTGGGCATTATTTTCAATGCCATTAACAAGTACCAAGTGTCATTAATATTGCTTCAAAAGGGTACTCTCTAGCCGATTACTATAAGTAAGGGTTTAAGCGAACTAATCCTTAGTCATTCCTTAAGGTGGGTCAACTATCCCATTTCTAACTCCTCGAAATGTATTCAAAGTCAATTTCTACCCTTGACTAGGCTAAGATATATAAATCAACTCTTATACTTATAGAAGGCCACCCTAATCCCTAAGGTACATATTCTACTCAAGAATTTTTACTACGACTCTAATCAAAACCAAAGAATATCTAGTCAGGACATGCCACTAAACATAACAAACACAAAACCAAAAGTAGTAATAAAGCCAGAAATAAGTCCATAGCATGAAATGGGGTGTTCTGGAGTATTAAAGCTCACCACTTTAGTCTGACTAAAAATCAGTCCCCAAATCACTATGTCATATAGTAGGAGGAGTAGAAGTATGGCCAGTTCCTGCTTCGTACGGGGATACGACTTTCAAAGACGGTTAGCAGGGTAAACACTAGCATGTAACTCAGGGATAGTGAAAAAGTAATGTCATTATCAAAAACCAATCAAACCAATGTGTATAACCTTATGCAAAAACAAATATACATATATACCATACCGAGATAGGTAACAAGGTATAGCATACAATTCAAAACATTAATTTGGGTTGTGTAGCTTTTCCATTATAAGTCCACCCACGGGCTAGATGGATTCAATATTACCCCCTAACTATGCCTAGTGCGGGTTAGAAACATAAATCTGAGATATCATAAATGGATGTGGATTCCCTTATTACCCTTAGCTTCTATGATACATATACAAATGTATAGACTTAGGGGATTCCCTTGTACCCCGTAAGTATACGATCATCAAGACCAACCCTAATGCCGACAAACATGAGTTTCCAGTGTCTGTCCATCAGACTCACACATTCACGACTAGCTATAACAACCCTAATTATTTCCCAATTAAAATATCTAACACGTGATCAAACAATTAATTCCATAAGTCAATTAATTAGGCATTATTTAGTGGTATCATCATACCAACTATAGTTTGCAAATAATGTCATTAGCCATAACTTAGGGGATTTCTGTGTACCCCACTAACTCTATTATTAGAATCTATTGGTGGTTTACCATGTATCCCACAAGGTTTTCAAAACCATCCTTAACCATTAATCATTTATACCATGCATTAGTTTTAAGAAACAATCCAAGACAAGTAATAATGCATAAACCAAAATCAATTAAGCAAGAGAGTTGAGTTTATTACTAGTTTCCATGTCAAAAAAAACAATTTGGTGATTCCATTATACCCCATTTTCCATCCACTATTCCCAGGCATCCCATTGCATTTTTCAACCTTCAATTTGAACACAATAGTTCCATAAATATCATGGACGAAGCACTAAAACAATTTATATTATAAATAGTAAACCTATAGTTCAAAACCCAACATCAATAGTTTATGAATAACACTTTAAGTAACATGCATTTTAAAAATTGTCAATGAGAAAGTAACTTAACATAAACACCAAGAGGTACAGAGTGAAATTGCTCTTGGAAACCCCAATGGATTAGCAAGATAAAAACCCTAAGTGTTCTTATCCTTGAGGATTTGAGAGTGTCCTCAGAGGTTATTTGATGTGTTTAGGAAAGCTAAAGATTCCCTAAAATAGTTATAAGTCATGGTTTTTTAAAGTTTGGCAAGAGGGGAAATGTCCAGAATGCCCTCAACTTTATCATTGGGAAAAAATCTGCCTATAGTAACGAGTCAACCAGTTGACTCATACCTACAAATTATGACTCGTGACCACGAGTCGTAACCAAGACACTGACTAGGATCCCTATACACTACATACCTTATGATTCTACCAACCCACTCATAATGATATATTACAACTTGTAAGGTCTAGTCGTGGGTAGCACAGAACCCAAATGAATTGAACTTTAACAATCCTTCAATTTGAACCTAAGACTCGTAACATATACTTACGGTTTATGGTGAGCCATTAGTACTTAGAGAATAACTTTGCCACTATGTTTCTAATTTGGTTACGACCATGGTTCCACGACCCATAACAATATCTCACGACTCATCACCACGAGTATTCACCAAGGTAGTAAGCCCAACATTAAAGAATTTTAAAGGGTAAAAATATGGAGCATTACATTATGACCACAACTCTATATTGTGAAATAGGTTTTTAATTAGAAGAGATGTGCGAATTTGTAGAATTTGACCAAGGGTGTTGTGAATTTCCTGAAGTGGTGTCATTGGTTTGTTATGTTATTGTTACCATGCAAGTGTAGTTAATATGGTGATACCCATAATGTATACCTTAAGAAGAAATACAGTTCAATGAATGGGATTGTATGATAAACTTTTAATTAGGATTTAATAAATATTATGTAGATGAGTCGTGAAAGTGGAGGTTCGAGTGACTAATACAGTAAATTCTGTTTGCCAATACAGGAGTCAAAGTGACCAGGAAGGTTTGAGTCCCCCTCATTATTATTACATTACTCGTGAGGTTGAAGGTCCTCATAAATTATTATACGATCGGGTGCTTAAGTCATCTTAGTATATGATTGGGAGGTTTGAGTAACCTGTGAATATATATGAGGTTATTCCCTATCTAGTATGGGTACGCACACTGGGCATAACCAGGGGGTGAAAAATGGGGCCCATATAACATGTGGGTACATGTTATGACGGTTGAGCTACATAATCCAGGCGAATGATTTAAAGCTCTTGTTAAGCCTGGTTCCCTTTCCCGACATATAATATATATGTATATGCATCTGATTGTGTGCATTGGTTTTGAACAAATTTAAACTTTTGACGATTACATTATATTATCCTTATCCTGAGTTTCATGCTAGCTCTCTAACTTCTAATCATCTTTGGATGTTGCATCCCCATATGATGCAGGAATTGGCCACTCTTATACTCTTCTTCCTTAGTTATTAGTATTTGAGATCAGCTCATGAGTTGACATCGAATTGGTAAGGTTCCATACATTGAAAGTCTATATTTCATGTCTTTGTCTGTTATGTCTCAGACTATTTAGACTTGTTTTTAGATAGAGTTGGGGGCATGTCTCGACACTTTATTGATATTTAGTTTTGATTCTTTGTTTAGAAGTCTTTGTTTGGAGTCTTATGGATATTGAGAGGTGTTGTTTGGTTATTTTCCCGGCCACCTATGGTCTATTATAAATATTTTTTAAATTCCATTATGATTACAATATGCTATCTTATTATATGTTAAGAATTCTTCTGACCTAGGGATATGTTGGGTTTTGTTTTGTTAGGTGAAGGGGGTGAACTCGGCCTATTTAGGACTTGAGATACCCATTATGGCCAGGCCCTAGTTTGGGTCTTGACATATTATCATATCAACATAGTATCTTCTAACCTAGTTTGGTATCATCATATCATCAAATTATCCTCCGGCCTTGATGGGTATCAAAATAACATCACAATTCCCACTTGCCACATCGGGTATCATTATATCATCATAGAATCCTCCTGCCTTGCTAGGTATTAACATATCATCAAAGTATCCTTTGGCCTTTCCAGTATTATCATATTATCATAATATAAAAATTTATAACTTTAATAATTAACAAGCCCTATGAAGGCCAAAGTAAATAAAAATAAGCCCTACGAAGGCTAAACAAAATGAAAAGCCACACGAGGGCTAAAGTAAATAAATATAAAAGGGGAAGCAAAGAAGAGTAGACCTCCATAATACAACGCTCATCATCAATGTCACCTTATCAATAATATATATATATATATGTAACATGAATAGTATCAACGTTCGCGGTGTTATCCCCCAAAACTTATACCTTCATCACAAATAGCTTCCTCTATCCCATTTGGAGAGATGGGTATGTAGATACGTATAATAAGCAAAAAAAGTAACAACATAATTATTCATATAATTAGAAATCATAAGTCCAAGCATAATTTACAGAATATCTTTACATATAAGATATAAGCATGCCTTCTTGTACCATTAACATCATCATTTGCAATATCCACAATAAGGAAGATTTCTAATATGGGTATTACCATGATAATAAGCATGATTATAACATGGCCACTGGCATAGTCAACGGCCCAAACACTAGCCTAATCAATTACTTACTCAATGATATATTCACGTATTAATCAAGAGAATTATCAAAGACTCATCATTACATAATAAATAATCTAGTAGTTTATTCCATGGTCATAACCATAAACAATATAATGATCAATTGCCCATTAATAACATATTCTTTAGCCCAAACAATAGTGAATCACATAAACACAATTAACAGGTTGACATAAGTTTTAGCCAACAAGGCATACAAAAGGCATGATCACTTGGGCATTAATCACAATGCCATTAACAAGTACCAAGAGTCATCAATATTGCTTCAGAAGGGCACTCTCTAGTTGATTACTAAGCATAAGGGCTTAAGAAAAGTGATACTTAATCTTGCCTAAAGGTGGGTCAACTAGCCCACTTCTAACTCCTCAAAAAGTATTCGAAGTCAATTTCTACCCCTGACTAGGCTAAGGTATCTAAATCAACTCATACATATATAGAAGGCCACCATAATCCCTAGGGTACATATTCTACTGAAGCATTTTTACTATGCCTCTAATCAAAACCAATGAATATCTAGGAAGGATATTTCACCGAACATAGCAAATACAGAACTAAAAGTTGTAATGAAGACAGAAAGAAATCCATAGCATGAAATGGCGTATTTTGGAGTATTGAAGCTCACCATTTCAGTTTGAGTCACAATTTTTCCCCAAACCACCACGTCACTTAGTAGGAGGTATGGAATAATAGACAGCTTCTACATTGCATGGAGATAATTAAAGTAGGCTTATAGAAATAATGATTAATTAAGGACATCGCCAAGAAGGGAGTATCTATTCTAAAGGAATAATAACTTTGAAAAACACGAAAAAATTCTCATTAATAAGATGGACGATGACGGATTTAATAATACCTCTATCTTTCTATTGTAAACTCAAACTAAAATAAGTTCCCAAGTCTAACAAATGATCTTAAGTATGGGAGAGAGAAAGGGTTTACATTTCAAAATTTATTCTCAATATGTAATTACTCAAGGCTATGAATGAAAGGGGTGATTGTATTTTCTTTCCTGAGACACTTCTAGGTAAAGGGGTGTTATGTAAACTGGAGAAAGAAGGTCAAAAATTGCATGCAACTGATAGGAATGGTCAAAGGGCTAGTAATGTAGAAGGAACCTTGAAAATTCAAATGATGCTAAGTCTGGGACTTGACTGTAATACCCCAAACTTTCTTTAAGTCAAATCTAGACTCATAAAAAGTTAGTGATGACTTCCTAAATGATTATTGATTAAATCAAATAGAATTTCCCCAATTTCTACTTTTTTATCATGAGGAAAATTGAATTATCTTTCCAATAATACCAATTTCATTCAAATCAGGTATCAGAGTAAGAAGTTATGGATGTTTTACTGAGAACTATCGGAAATGCCCAGAAGCGACGGTCAGGACTGACGGACCGTCGAGCTAGCGATGGACCATCACCAAAACCATCATGAATAAGGTAGTGAATCCATATTCTAGCAAAGTGCGATGTTCAAGATCTATATACCGTCGAGCTAGCGATGGACCATTGCCTAAACCATCGCAGACGAGGCAGAAAGATCAGGTTCTGGCCAAGTGCAATGGTCAGGACCGACGGACCATCGAGTCAGTGATGAACCGTTACCACTTTTGATCAGAAATTTTAAGACATTTTTAAAAGGCAATTTGGTTCTTTTTCGACCCATTTTAACCCCTAATTATACAAGACCAAAGCTCATAACTTCATTATTCATCTATAACACCAAATTAGGGTTTATCTCAAAGATCAATCCCCATGAATAAGAAACCCTAGGTGTTTAATTCAAAGTCAAGAATTTAAGCTTTCCCACTACCAATATTCAAGAAATCATCCACCCAAGTATGTTAATTGTTGATTAATGGGTTCTTTTCACCCATGAAGCTCAAGAAACTCTATTTGAAATATAAACTTTAGATTCCATGGTATGAATTGAAAAAAAGGGAAGCCCGGTGAACTAAAGCTATCACTATGCTCGGTGTTCGGGGAAGGGCCCCACCATAAGGGTGTATCGTACGTAGCCTTACCTTGCATTTCTACCAGAGGCTGTTTCCAAGGCTTAAATCGATGACCTCCTGGTCACATAGCAGCAACTTTACCAGTTACTCCAAGTTGAATTATAAACTAGGATTCCATGGTATGAATTGAATTATATCCATTTTTATGTTGTTGTTTGATTTCCAAGTTGAAGTCTTCAATGACTATCTTAAAAATATATTAGTATGTGGTTGAATTTCTTGCATTGGAAGTGTAAAATGTTGCCATGAAGTATTATCTCAATATTCATGCCTATGCCTAAATATATGCATGCAAGGTGTTTGATAAAATGCCTAAGAGAATAGGAATAATGCCTTATGACTTAGTTTTGACCAAACTTGATGAATCCATGTTTCTCCCTCTTGTTTGATATGACTCCCACATTATTGTTATGCTTTGTAATAGATTGACATAATGCTCATGAGATTTGGCTTATGAAATTATGATATGTTTACATGCATTCCTATTTATGTTTAAGCTTATAGCATGTGAATACTTCATGAAAATCCCCATTGATTGTACAATGAATTGTTGACTATGGTCATGTGTCAAGAAGTATCATGTCTTGTCAGTTTTATACGATCGAGCCCTAGGGGTATTGTACTCAACAATTTAGCTGTGTGCCTAGATCCAATGTCAGTTTCATGAGAATCTCAATTATGCCATGAGTTGTAGTATTCTCAGTCAGTTTTAGAACTCAGTAGAATTCAGTCAGTCCCATGACTCAGGAAAACTTAGTAATTTCAGTAATCTTAGTCAGTTATTAAATCTCAATAATATTCCATCAGTCAACGGAACTCAATGAATGTAGTCCAGTTTAGTTCAGTTAATCATGTTCAGTGTCTATTCAGATGGGAGTAGGATTCAGCATAGAGTGAGCCCCAGGATGGAAACTCACCTGTTATTAGAGGGTGTGATTCTTAGAAGTAATGCATGCTCTCCAGAACTACGTAGCCAACATAGTTGAGACATCAAACCTAATAGTTGAGGGTAGATGAGGTGGCTTAACGTATTATATGAGGGTCCCACCATTCTTCTTAGAGTACCTGTTAGATGAGGGATTACTCACAGGTTATCCTTACCAGTGGTGCAGTATTGACACCCTTCTAATTGGGGTTACAGATTGGACCCCAACTCATCTTTAATGGCTTATTAGGGGCATGTTGGTTAGATAACTACTTCCCACAGTTACAGTCTCAGTGTCAGTCTCAGTAATAGAACTCAGATAGTTCTACAGAATTCAGGATTGTCAGATATAGTGCCCCAGCTCAGTACAGAACTCAACTAGTTCCATCAAGAATAGGACTATCATAAACAGTCATTCAGATAATAGTATATCAGTTATACAAAAACTTATGCTATCAGTATTCAGATTTAATGATGTTAAGATCTCAGTTACAGTTCACGTATTCATGCATGTATTCTCATATTTGTGTTACTCAGTTAATTAGTATTGTTTTTGCATATAAACCCCTGCATTTAGCCTACCTCACTTGCATACCAGTACATTCAATCGTACCGATGCATTTGTGCTATGGTGTTTTATACCATAGGTTCAAAAGCATGAGCTCCAGAGCATCCTTAGTAGATCAGACGTCCAACAGTTATACTAGTAGGGAGTCCTCATCATTCGAGGATAGCATGATTATTTTATTACTTTATTATTTTAGTAGTCCAGAGTTAGTTAGGGACATGTCCCATCAACTCCATAATTTTTAGACAGCTTAGAGGCTTCCAGACTATAGTATGTTCAGACAGTTATTTCAATCATTTTTGTATTGATATACCGTATCTCCAGATGTTATGTTTTATCATATTTTGAATCTTATGGGCTTTCAGCCTTTTATTTCACCTTTATATAGTATGTTATGCAGTGTTCAGTTACATATATCAGTTATGGGTTAGCTTGTGGTCCTTTGGGGTCATAAGCATCGAGTGGCATTCCGGGTACCAGATTTAGGGCATTACATTGACCCTTAGACCTACCTTTAGGATAACTTCTATAATGATATGGTGTGTTAAAAATAACAATCTATATCTAGGATTGATTAAATCAACCTGACTAATTGGATGAATCAGCTTCCCTTCCAAAATTTTGGTATGTTTAGGAGGAAGGTATCCTTTATAAAACAGGTATATGTTGGTCTAACTTAGTACCATACCTCTATAGGTATACGCCAATGGGTGAAACATTAGAGGTAGATAGATGTGACAAGCCCAAAGTTGAAGATTCACTCAAGCTAGAGATAGACTAGGTCCCAACTCATAGGTTAGTATCATGTATGTGACAATTTTGTCCATTCTATCATGAAAATCTATGTCCTTCCTATCTTTGTGCAAGAAATTTTTTTTCCTATTCTAATTGGGAAAGTTGACACACCTATAATTTGATATTGATTATACCTTGTTCCCTAGAAACCCTTTTTTGTGCTTATTGTTCCCTAAAATCTAGTTGAACCTACTCCTTCTCTCATCAAAAAGGAAAATCCTAATTCAACATAGCTCTTTTAAGAAAAATACATTCTATATTGTTGTAGCTCTCCTAGTTTTACGTCTTTCAAATAATTCTGACCTTAGCATAGTTAATAATCCCTTCCCAAAACATCCTACTATTCTAGTCTCCCAAAGCCTAACTCAGTCATCATGTAACGCCCCGACTCTGTACCCTGGATGCTACACAGTGTTCATAATCTCAGAAGACCACAAGTTAACCCATGACTGCTACCTACTAGAATAACTGAACATTAATACTAAATAATATGCAGAATTAGGTGAAAACATATGCCATAAGGTTCAAATCTATAAATAATAAGTACTAGAAAACTGAACAACTATCTGAGTGTACTCTAGTCTAAAAAAGCCTCTAACTGTCTGAACTGTATAGTTGATGTGACAAGCCCCCAACTAACTCCATCTACTAAAATAAAAATAAAGTTCTATAAATAATAAGCATGTCCTCAAACTATGAGGACTCACCACTACTCTGAAAGCTGAGAATCTGAACTGGTGAGGGTGTTTTAGGTCCCATGCATTTGAACCAATGATATAAGACATCATAGTGCAAAGAAAAACATGTATCAGTATTTTGAATGTACCAGTATGCATTCACAATAATAATTGAATACTATGAGTATGACTGAGTAAGAGTACATTCATGAATTCATAAACTGTAACTGAGATCATGTTAATACTAAGTACTAAATTGGAATACTGATAATTGACGCTTTATGAATACTGCATTACATATTATCTGAATGACTGTATCTAACATTTTTAGTACTGTGGAACCATACTGAGTTCCATACTAAGCTGAGTGACCATGTCTGATAGTTATGAATTTGTAGAAATGAATTGAGTTCTATTATGAGACTGAAACTGGAACTAAACTATGGGAGGTAATTATCTAACCGACATGCCCCTTCTCTAGTTGTTTTAGGATCCAACCTGTAACTCCAGTTGGAAGGGTATCAATACCGTGCCATGGGTAAGAACAAGCTGTGAGTTAACCCTCTCTATCAGGAATCTCATTCATCAACCTTCGCTGGTAAGATAACTCAGATGAGAAGTACCAACCCTTATAATGTCAGGTAGAAAGATACCTCAACCTACGTTTTCTAGGTAGTTCTATAAAAAAGGGGATTGCTACTAAGGTTCAAACCCTCTACTGACATGAATGCCCCATCCTTGTGTTAACTCGGTGTTGAATCCTACTCCCAACTGAATAGACACTGAATTGATTTCTACTCTGTACTAGGCTAGAATTAACAGTTACTGGGATTAATGTTTAGCTGAAGTGAACTGAGTTCACTGAGTTTCATTGACTGATAGAATACCACTGGATTCTGTTTACTGATAGAGTTTACTGAGGTCTGAACTGAATACTGAGTTAGACTGAAGTACTACTAAATCTACTGAGTTTTTCTGAGTTTTGTAACTGACTGATATTACTATCGATCATGATGTGTCTGGTATTGTTCTATGACTGACCATGGCTCTAGTTAATCAAGCTAAATTGTCAAGTACAAGTGCCCCCAGGACTGATGGCATAAATTAAGAGACATGGCATAACATGAAACTTGTAAACTATGAGCTTGATCATCATTCATACATTAGGGCATTTTGACAACCACTTGCATGATATAACCTGCACTTAATCTAGACTTGGAGAGCATAGAATATGCTCAGTAAATATTGAACTTTATCAAGCACATAGTATATGTACATAGTATTGAGCTTTATCAAGAACTTGGTGAGCATAGAATATGCACATAGTATTGAACAACAAGTGATCATGATAATTCATCTCTAATTTCACAAGTCAAGGGTTTCTCATGGATTCAAATGAATCTACACACACAATGATCAATTTCACATGAGATATATATATAATAATGAATTAGGAAATTCATCCTAATAGAAATCATGGATACACTTTAATTCCAACCATGGAAATCATAAAATTAATTACTTGATGTTTAAAGAGATTCTTGGGCTCCAAGGATGGAAGGAACCATTGGATGAACACTTCACATACCTTTGTTGAAGAATTTTTAAAAGTGTATGGTTGAATATTGAGTTCTTGATTTGAAATTTGATATTCTAGGGTTTTTCTTCTTGAGCAAATTTGACAAAGAATGACTATATTTTCTCTATAGGGAGTTTAATTTCGTGTTTTGGGGGATAATGGTCGAGGGAAAAAGACCTAAATAGCCCTAATAACACGTTCTTTTAATGACTGAAAACTAGGTTACCAACACGCAGGTCGACGCGATGCATCGATGGCATCGACGCGATAGCCAACACGTCTCGCCATATTCACGTTAATTCAATAGAATTAGATGCTGGTAGCCGGGGAAAATAGTAATCAATTCTATTGTCGATGCGGCACACCAAAATCCCATTGACCCACTATTTTGGGATTCCAACGGAGCTTCAAATAAAGTCCAAAAAATCCAAAACTTGTTCGGAAATGCCTATGGACATTCCTGATCATGAATTGACCTAAACATCAACATTTAATAGATGTAAAGGTGGAAAAATAAGATTGCCAACTTTCGTAGGAAAAAATGACACTAAGTCTAAGTACTTAGCTAAAATATTCTAAGTTTGGGACCCCTTGACTAGCCTAAAGGACTGAATTAAGCTTAGGATTTTATGGGTACATTATCTCCCCCTTAGGAAATTTCATCCTCGAATAATACTACTGAGACTGAGAATACTAAGAGGTTGACTTAATTATTTGACTTGAAATCTGGAACATGACTGATATTACTGGTATTTTGAATTATCATACTGAACATGCATATCTGATGCATGGATATAGCTAAATATGATTCATGAATGCATGACTGGAATTACTAATAAACTGAACATATCTACTGAACATGCATATCTAATGCATGGATACATGATTGAACTGGCTCATGAACATATAACTGAACATGCAATGGGAACTGATACCACATCAAGCTTAAGGAAACTATTACCTTGAGCTGAGTATGGATTATCGGAGAGTAGAAGCGGATACTTGGTTTGTATGTCTGCTTTTTTTTCTCAAGTAGCTCCCTCAACGGACTAATTTTTCCAAAGAACTTTGACTAGAGGAACTTTTTTGTTCCTTAGTCTGCAAATCTGATAGTCATGTAATTCGACTAGGTTCACTTCATGAAAGAGGCTATTCTGAATATCTATGCTCTCATTAGGAACTACGACTTTTGGGTCATAAATGCATTTCTTTAGCAAGCAGGCATGAAATACTGGCTATACTGAAGATAAATTTGAAGGTATCTTAAGCTCGTAAGTTACCTTTTTGTAACGGCTAAGAATTCAGTGAGGACCGACACATCGGGGACTGAGTTTTCCTTTCGTGCCAAAATGCTTCACTCCTATCATAGGAGAGATCTTCAAGTACATATAGTCACCAATCTTGAACTCGAGATCTTTTTTGCGCACATCTGTGTATGAATTTTATCGGCTCTAAGCTTGCTTAAGCCTTTCCCTGATCAACTGGACCTTCTCTAAGGTATCAAACAACAATTATGTCCCTACTACTGGGGCCTCACCCACTTCAAACCAACTAATGAGAGATCTACACCTCCTCTCATAAAGTGCCTCAAATAGAGCCATCTTAATACTAAAGTGATAGCAGTTGTTATATGCGAACTCAATCAAAGGCAAGTGGCCATCACAATTACCTTTAAAGTCTATCGCACATGTTCGCAGCATATCTTCTAAGGTCTAATGGTCCTTTCTGCTTGACTATCTGCCTGAGAATAAAAGGCTGCACTGAGATTAACTTGAGTATCAAGACCCCTTAGGAATGCCTTCTAGAAATAAGAGGTGAACTGGGTACTTCTATCTGAGATAATAGACAATGGAATACTGTGCAATTTGACCAACCCCCTGATATAGAGTTTGGCATAATCCTTGATTGAATAGGAGGGATAAACTAAAAGGAAATGAGTTGATTTGGTCTTCCTGTCTACAATGACCCAAATTGAATCATGCTGACAATGAGTACGAGGCAAGCCCATCACAAAGTCCATGTCCACTTTTTCCCATTTCCAGGTAGAAATACTAAAATCCTGAGTGGACCCACTAGGCATTCGATGCTCAATCTTAACCTTTTGACATGTTAAGTACTTAGCCACAAACTTTGCAATGTCTTATTTTATCTAACTTCACCAATAGATCTCCTGTAAATTATGGTACATCTTTGTGGCCCCTAGATGAATAGAGTAACGTGTATCATGTGCTTTTATAAGAAACCGATCCCTTAAGTCATCTACATATAGCATACACAGATAACCCTACCAATTCAAAACACCATCTCCCCCTTAGAAGAAAACCTCTACCTTATAATTTCTAACTGATTCCTTCAACTATACTAGACTGGGTTCCCCATCCTTCTTTTCCTTTACTTTGAAAAATAGGGAAGATTCTGAGATACTCTGGACCCACACACTACCTTCTGCTGAATTGACTAAGAGAACACCTAGTCGGGCTAGCTGATGAACTTCCTGGGCTAATTCTTACTATTCTCAACATGGGCAACACTACCCATAAACATTCTACTAAAAGCGTCAGCCACTATATTTACCTTGCCCGGATGATACAGAACACTCATGTCATACTCTTTCAACAATTCTAACCACCTTCTCTTCTGGAGGTTGAGGTTTTTTTGAGAGAACACATACTACATAAACATACTATTATGATATATGAACATATCAACGCACATACCATACAAGTTATGCCTTCAAATCTTTAAGGAAAAAACCACTGTTTCTAACTCAAGATAATGGGCATGATAGTTTTTCTCATGGGGCTTAAGTTGTATAGAATCATAGGCTATGACCTTACCTCTCTGTATCAAAACACAACCCAATCTGACTCTGGAAGTGTCACAGTACACAACAAAACTATCTGAACCATCTGATAGGGTCAACACTAGAACTGTGGTGAGTCGAATCTTTAATAACTTGAAGCTCTTCTCACAAGAATATGACCACTGGAACTTGACTTTCTTCAGAGTCAATCTGGACATAGAGGATGCAATAGACAAAAATTGCTCAACAAACTATCAGTAATAGCCATCCAAACACAAGAAACTCTTGATATCTAACAGAGAGATGGGTTTGGGCTAATTTTTACACTTCTTCAGTCTTTTAGGGATCAACTCTAATACCATCACCAAAAATTTATGGATAATAAATATAACTGACCTAAGCTAAAATTCGCACTTACTAAATTTGGCAAATAACTGATGGTTTATAAGAGTCTGCAACACTATTCTGGGATGATCTGCATGATAGTATTCACTACGGGAGTAAACAAGAATGTTATCTTTGAAGACTATGATGAACATGTCCAAGTACTGCTTGATTATACAGTTCATCAAGTCCATGAAGGCTACTGGGGCATTGGTAAAACCAAAGGACATAACTAAAATTTCAAAGTGATCGTACCATTTTTGGAAAGCTATTTTTAGGATGTCACTTTCCTTGACTATGAGTTGATGACAGGCTAATATGAGGTCTATCTTAGAGAAATAACTGGCACCCTGAAGTTGGTCAAACAAGTCATCAACTTTGGGGAGTGGATACTTATTCTTGACCATAACTTTGTCTAACTGATGGTAATTTAAGCACATTCTGAGAGAACTGTCTTTCTTACGCACGAATAACACTAGTGCGCCCCACTGGAACACACTAGGTCTAATGAATTCCTTATCTAAGAGATCCTTAATTATTCCTTTAATTCTCTAAGTTCTGTTGGACCCATTTTGTATGGCGCGATTGAGATGGTTTGAGTATCTGCAGAAGATCAATTTCAAAATCAATTTCACTTTTGGGAGGAACTCTGAGAAACACATCTGGGAATGCACATACTACTGATACTAATTCAAGAGTAAGGGTTTCTAAAATAGAGTCCTAAACTCAAATGATATGGTATACACGTCCCTTAGATATCATCTTTCTAGCTCGAAGGTAAGAAATAAGTTGACCCCTAAGTTCTGAAGTACAACCCTTCCACTCTAGGACGGGTTCATTCAAAAACTAAAATTGGATAACTTTGTTTCTGCAGTCGATTGAGGCATAGCAGGAATAAAGACAATCCATACTGTGAATGACATTGAAATCTATCATCTCTAATGCGACTAAATCCGCTAAAGTGAATTTTGGAGATATCATAACTAGACAGTTCCTGTATACCTACCGGGCTATGATAGATTTACCCACTAGGGTAGAAACTGAGAAGGGCTCTGCTAGAATTTCAGGACTAACTCAAAACTCAACCACCATATATGGAGTAACAAAAGATAAAGAATCTCTTGTATCAAGCAAAGCGTAAACATAAAAAAGAAAAACTTGTAATGTACCCGTGACCACATCAAGAGAACTTTCCTGATCCAGTCAGGCCTGAAGAGTATTGAGTTTATTTGGGTGCTGCCCACTGGTTACACTAGAAAATGTACCCTATTGATTTAGGTGATCGGACTTGGCTGGGGATGGTTATGCTAACTCTGCGAATCCACCTAAGGACACTGGCTGACTTTATGGCATGGCTGGCCATATTCGAAATATACATCCCTACCAGCTCTGCAGATACCCTGCTGGTTTCTGTCATACTTCTGGCAAAGAGGACTGTTTCGGGCACTGCTAACACTGCCCTACAGTTTAGGGCCTGATGCCCTGTCTCAGTTGATATCTCTAAATTTTGGTACTGGGGCACTGGCTGATGAAGGAGATGGAACTAAGGATTTTGGTCGAAATTGAGAATGATTCCCACCCTCTAACATAGGCTGAGAAAAATTTAAACTACCTGTTCTTGCCCTCTTATTCTTTCTCTTCTTCTTTTTATTCTTGGCCTCCTCTATCTTCTGAGCATGGACCATGAGCCTTACTATGTCCATGTCCTTAATAAGCATTGCTTTCCTACACTCCTTGACCACACTACTAGACACTCCTAACATGAACTTACTCATCTTTGCTCTACTATCTGTTACAACATGCAGGGCATATCTGGCTAACTGAGTAAACTTAAGAGAATACTCCTACACTACCATATTACCCTACTTCAGGTTTATAAACTCCAAAACCTTTACTACCCTCAACTCTAGTAGGAAGAACCTATCCAGAAAAGTAATTGCAAACTCTTCCCATTCTATGGACCCTGTATCTGCGGCCCTATCTGCCTTCTACTATTTGAATCAGGAGTAAGCCACATCCTGTAATTGATATATGACCAAATCAGCACTCTCAACATCAGTCGCCCTTATGATATTGGTGACTTTCTACACCTGATCATGAAATTCCTGAGGGTCCTCATCTGACTTAGACCCGGTAAACAATGGGGGGTTCATTAGGGTGAAGTTCTGAATCCTGGAAGCAGTAGTATTAGCCAAAAGGTTAGCTGGAACCACAACTGGACATTCCTTCTGGGCTACCATAGAACGAGCTAAGGTGGTGAAGGCTGCTCTGAACTCTATGTAGGAGACATGATCGCCCAAAGGATCTAGATGGATGGGCTAAAAGGCTGACTAATCTCCCATTCCTCTTCTTTGAGTTCTCTTTAAAGGCATATTCTGTAAACAGAAGAGAAATGAAGATTAAAAAGAGAGTTTAATAGGAGATCATGCTCACTCGCATGATATGAATACTGAAAGAAGGGAAACTTTTCCTAAAACATCTCATAGCCTCTTGTCCATAAGTGTGGCGTGCAATACACTTATGCACAATACTCTACTAGATATGACTTTTAGACTTCCTAGGACTCTGTTGAACCTTAGGCTCTGATACCAAGTTTGTAACGCCCTAACTCTATACCCTGAATGTTGCACGGTGCTCATAAACCCAAAGGACCACAAGCTAACCTATGAGTGGTACCTACTGTAATAATTGAACAATAATACTGAATAATATGTGGAATTAGGTGAAAACATATGACATATGACTCAAATATTTAAATAAATCTGAATGTGATATCAAAATACAAAAACTGAATATGAGTACCAAAAAACCGAACAACTAACTGAGTTTACTCTAGTCTGAAAAAGCCTCTAACTGTCTGAATTATGGAGTTGATGGGACAAGCCCCCAACTAACTCCATATACTAAAATAAAACTGAAATACTATAAATAATAAGAATGTCCTTGAACAATGATTACTCACCACAACTTTTAAAGTTGAGAATGTAAACTACTAAGGATGCTCTGGGGCTCGTGCATCTAAACCTATGATATAAGACATCATAACACAAAGAAAAGAATACATCAGTACATGCATGAATTCATAAACTATAACTGAGATCATGCTAATACTGAGTACTAAATTGAAAAACTGATAACCGATATATCGCTTTATGTATATTGCATTATAGATTATCTGAATGACTATATCTGACATTTCTGAGTACTGTGGAACCATAATGAGTTCCGAACATAGCTGAGTGACCATGCTTGATAGTCCTGAATCTGTAGAAATAAACTGAGTTCTATTCTGAGACTCAGACTCGAATTGAGACTGTGGGAGGTAATCATCTAACCAACATGCCCCTTCTCTAGTTTTTTTAGGGCCTGTAAGCCCAGTTAGAATGGTATCAATACCGTGCAATGGGTAAGGACAAGCTGTAAGTTAACCTTCTCTAATAGGAAACTTATTCATCAACCTTCACTGGCAGGATAACTTGGATAAGAAGTATCGACCCTCATAATCTCTGGTATAAAGATACTTCAACCTATGCTTTCTACATAGTTCCATAATACAGGGATTGCTACTAAGTTTCACACCCTCTACTGATAAGAATTCCCTCATCCCTGTGTCAACTCGGTGCTGAATCCTGCTCCCATATAGATAGACACTAAACTGATTTCTAATCTATACTAGGCTGGACTGAACAGTTACTGAGATTACTATTTAGCTTAACTAAACTGAGTTTACTGAGTTCCATTGACTGACGGAATAAACTGGATTCTGTTCACTAATAGAGTTTACTAAGGTCTGAACTAAATACTGAGTAAGACTTAACTGCTACTGAATCTACTGAGTTTTCTTGAGTTCTATAACTGACTGAGAGTACTACTGATCATGACCTAACTAGTACTGTTCTATGACTGACCATGGCTCTAGGTAGTCAGTTAAATTGTTGGGTACAAGTACACCCAGGACTCGATAGAATAAATTAAGAGACATGGCATAACATGAAACATGTAAACTATGAACTTAATCATCATTCATACATTGGGGCATTTTGACAAACACTTGCATAATATAACCTGCACATAAGCTAACTTAACATGATTTCATTCTCCTAATAGTTCACACGGACACTTTATCAAGCACATGGTTAGCATAGATAAGCAAATAGTATTGAACAGAAAGCGAGCATCATAATTTATCTCTAATTTCACAAGTTAAGGGTTTATCATAGATTCACATGAATTTACATACACAATCATGAATTAGGAACTTCATCCAAATAGTAATCATGGATACACTTTAATTCCAACCATGGAAATCATAATATCAATTACTTGAAGTTTAAAGAGATTCTTGCGCTTCAAGGGTGGAAGAAACCCTTGGATGAACACTTCCCATACCATTGTTGAAAAATTTCTTAAAGCTTATGGTTGAATCTTGAGTTCTTGAATTGAAATTAAATCTTCTAGGGTTTTGGTTCTTGAGAAAATTTGAGAAATAATGACTATATTTACTCTTTAAGGAGTTTAATTTCATGTTTTGGGGGCTGAGGGTCAAGGGAAAAAAACCTAAACAACCTCAAGAATGCATTCTTTCTATGACTGAAAACTGGATTACCGACGCGCAGGTCGACGCGGTGCGTCGATGGCATTGATGTGATAGCCAATGCGTCGTACCATTTTCACGTCGATTTACTAGAATTGGATGCTGGTTGCTGAGGAAAATAGTAATCAATGTGATAGCTGATTTGGCATGCCAAGATCACATTGATCTACTATTTTGGGATTCCAACGGAGCTTCAAATGAAGTTCGAAGAATCCAAAACTTGTATGAAAACACCTATGGACATTCCTGATCATGAATCAACCTAAACATCAACATTTAATTGATGTAAAGGTCATGAAATAAGATTTCCAACCTTCATAGGCTGAAATGACACTAAGTTTGAGTACTTAGCTAAAATATTCATAGTCTGGGACCCCTTGACAAACCTAAAGGACTGAATTAAGCTTAGGATTTTGCGGGGTCTTACACATCACTCAACCTGTTAATGAATAATCATCCCTGAATATTCAAAAATTTTCTAATATTTTTGAAGTGGATGAAACCTGGGTTGCTGAAAATTCTCATTTTGTTGTCAAGTAGCCTAGGCAAAAGCATACTTGATCACAAGAAAAAAAAATGTTAGTAAAACACCAAGAATTTCTTTAATAAGGTCTGGATGTTTTACTGAGAAACAGTTAAATCTTGTGGGACTTGGTTCCAAAAAGAGAAAAGTAGCTGAAAAAGAATTTGTAATTTGTTATACTAAAAGAAAGAATAGAGATAAAAGTAAGGTTGTATCAAAGAATGTTAGAAATAGGCTCTTGAATAATCAAAAGGTGTTAACTAGAAGGAATTTAGATTTAAATATACTAACAGAACCTGGTATGATCGATATAGATGAGCTGGTAAAACATCAAGGTTGGATATATCTCATAGAAGGACCTATTCCCACTATTTTTATCAGATAGTCTGGGAGTTGTATTTCACTTTTGTATTTCAGAAGAAGGGATAAATAAAATTGTATAGGGCCAAGGAAAGAAAATAAAATTTAATGAGGAAACATTGGGAAGAATATTGGAAGTTCATTGATATGAGTTGAGAATTGTCTCAAAGTAGCTGGCTTCAATAGAATTCTTAGAAAATACATCCAAGGTCAAAGGAAAATTTATAGCTGCAGTGAATAGGAACTCGTTTAAGTGTGAATTTCAATTGATTTTTTGACTTTGTGAACAAGGTAATTCTGTCAAGGTCATAAAAGAGAAACATTGCCTCAGGCACTTATTTATATATTATGGAATTCCATAATATTTTTGAGTTTGTTAATCTACCTACTTTGATGATAGAATAAATTTAAAAAGTTGTTATTGGGAAAAATCGAAAGTTTGGCATACCTTACGGATATTCATTAAACAAAGTACTTGATAACTATGGAATTATGTGAAACTTAGTAACCCAAGGATCTATGGTTCAAATGCTTTGAATTAAAATACTATTGAAAACATAGTATGTCAAATCAGGTAGAATTTATCATAGGTTATTCAGCAAGGAAATAAAGGAACTGAATGTCAATTTAGATGCCAAGGATGAAGAAATTGGCAAGCTCTGGGTGACAGTTTAGAATCTCTCCAAAAGAAGCCCATGTGACTGTGAAATTCTCAGAACGAAAGAAAAAGGAGTCAATCTTAACTGATGAGGTCCTTACCCTGAATACAAAAATAAGGGATCTCAACAATAAATTAACCTTACTCCTTCAAAATCTTTTTCCCAGTACTTCACCTGTTATTCATTCTTTATTCTTGTTGATTTTTCCCTAGAACATTTAAATTATAAACTGCTATAATACTTATCCTTTACTTATGAATGAATCTTTACTTGTGTGTTATAATTGTTCTCTTTATATTGAAAAGTTGTTCTACATGTTAATGTTTCCTTAGTGGCCATAAGGTAACTAATTTGTGCTTATTTTAATCTTGGTTTACTGTAATCACTTTTTAGCGACTCAAAAAGGGGGAATACCTAGTTTATGTAGTAGGGATCAGGTACCAGGTGCAATAGATGTAAAGGCATATTATTAGTTATGATGCAAATTTTAAAGGCATACTGATAGGCGAAGTAAGTTATATGCTAAATAGATGAATGAAGGAAGGCATGTTGATTGGGGGGAAGTATGCTAATGCACTAAATGAAGGTGCATGATAACAGGAGGAAGAAATCAAATTTTTTGCTCCGAATAACAACAAGGGACTAGGGCCCTATGTTGCATGATGGTGAAAGCATGATGATAGGGGGAATATTCATCTTCAGAGTGGTAATCGCACTTATTAAATATAATGGACGTGCTCAAAGCTGTATGGTTGTTTTATCATCATCCAAAAGTAGGAATATTACTATCTGTAGTTTTTATGATTAGTAACTAACTTAAAGGGACTAGGTCCCTAGATGTTAATTGTACAGTACAGCTGGCACGTGTGTCTGCACATTTTTGTCCTCTCGTGTAACAAACTTCCAGGTGTTGCTTGTATTGAATAGGACACCTGTTCTAATGACATTTTATCCCTAATCATCACTCATCTATAAAAGGAAAAAGATTCTTGTTCATCAGACAATTTTTGCACAAATCTAAATAAAGCAACAAAAGTTCCAATTCAAGATTGCTCAAGGCATTGCTCATGTTCTTATTTTTGTAGTCTGCTTAAAGAGTGAGTGAGTTTTGTTGAGGGCTGATTTGTAATTGAACTATTCGTGCTACAAGAGTAGTATTTTTATAGAGAAGTGCTTAGGTTGAGTTACATGTGCTTGTTGTTGGTTAGAGTTAACAAGTTTTTGAGGGAAACATGGCAAAGGTTTCATGGTGTGCATATAATAGAGGTATTGAAAGTAGGAGGAACCTAGAGTTAGGTTCACTGCTGAGTCTGTAATCAAGAGGTTTATTATAGTGGACTATTTTTATCTTATGAGGGCAAGCCGTGGTTTTTCATCCCTTGAGTAAGAGGGTTTCCATGTTCAATCTTTTGTGTTCTTATTTTCCTACACAACCTTTAGTTTTCTTGCACTTTAGTGTTTGATATCTTGTGACTGACTTTGAGGGACCTGACTCCTCACTGTGTGGTGCAACCACTAAGTGTCACAATAGGAATTATTCTCTTGGCAAAGAAAATCACCCTCATACGAGATAAAATTTAGATTTTGGGAATGCACTTTTCCCATGGGTCTTAAACTCCAAGACCACTCATATTCCCAAAATTGCTTAATTTTTCGAATACTAACTTTTAAGTTAAGCAGCTCCATCGATTTCTTAGTATGATTAATTATGTGAGAGATTTCATTACTCATGTCTCTACTTGGACCTCCTCACTAATGAAGATGCTAAGGAAAAATACTCACTCCTGGGAAAAGAACAGGATAATGAGGTCTAAAAAATAGAAGTAATAATCAAAGAAGTCAAGTCACTCCATATCCAATAAGATGGAAAGATGATATTATAGATTGATGCCAGCAATGATTATTAAAGTGCATTTCTTTTGGATAAAAAGGACGGCTAGTGAAAGATATATGGATACGAAAGTTGAAATTTCAAAGAAGTAGACAACACTACCACTCCACCTTTAAAAAGATTCTTGTTGTGAAAAATGGAATCAAGAAGTTTAACTTCTTTTTTATTTACTATGAATTCTAGATTGAAATGGTTATACGAATTCTTCCAAATATGGTCCAGTTAAATCAAAATATCATCCCAAATCCACAGATTCTCCAATGGTCATAATAGCTCTCACCCTACAAATTCAAGGCAGATAACATCAAGGGGAAGGAGAACATCTTGATGGATTTTCTATCAAGGCCGAAGGAATTATACTCCAAAAACTATCCAATAAAGGAGAAGAAAGATATTCCATCGAATGTCAGATTGTTTCAACCACTAATAAAATAGGTTGTCACTTGGTGGATGGAATAAGGATATGCAAACTCATCAACGACACCATCCAACACTAACTGAAAGATGAAGCCAAATGGCATGTGAAAGATAGTTACTATTTATCATAAGTTCCAAGAAATTACCTTCCAGAGTTTACCATGAAACCCTTTCCAATGGGTTACCCTCATCTCCAAAAATTTGTGTCAGATGGGTTACCCTTACAAGCGGATTACACTTTTTAGTAGGTTACCCCCATCTCACATGAACCCTCTCATATGAGGTTTCCTAAAAGTTATTTTTCAAGCTACTTGGTAGACACTTGCTTGTAAGGAGCTTACAATCTGGAGATCCACTTGCTTGACAAGCTGCTCAGTCACCTACTTGAACATACTGTCACATGCCATCAATATATTTGTTTGTCTTATTAGGCCCATCACATATTAGTGGGGCTCGGTTTAAATAAAATATGTTGTATATTTGTCCTAGAAGATAAGCCCAGGATAAGGCTTATCGTATGAGAATATATATGGCTTATCTCTAAGAAGATAGGATAGAGTTCTAATATTATTGTCAAGTTTATCTATACGTCAAGCTTATCTTGAGTTTTCTTTTCCTATAAAAGAAGGCATAGGACATTCATTGGGGATCATCAATTTCTCCACCTAAAAATTTCCTTTGTAAACATTCTCTCTATTAATAAAAATGTTTTTTGGCTAAACTCTCACTCTTGCTTCTCTCTCTTCCTAAGGGATGGGGAGTACAATCATTTAGGTTGAAGTAGTGAGGTAAGGAAATACATTGGCAAGTACGCTTAATGCAACTACAATGCGGAACTCCGAAGGTACTTTCCATGAATATGAAATGAAGTTAGCTCTATCTACGCGACTTATATCTCTAAATATTTTCCATCTTTATGAAGTAAAAGTGGCTTGGTCTTCACGATTGTTTTTCTATTCACCTTCTTTCCTTTTAGGAACACATAGATCTGAGGTCTGGCTTAGAACAATTGTTGTGCCACAAACGCTTGATGGTAATATGCCATGGGAGAGCTGCCGTAAGACTTATTTATGTGATTTTTGAAACAACTGCATGTGTACTAGTAGACTAATAATTTACTGTTTACCATTACTAGAAAAGTAAATACATCCCATTAAGAGGTTCAATGTCTTTTTTCTAATGCTAGCCTAGTCATAAGAAAGATATTATATATGGATTGAAAGCTGTGATGTCGTATAGTGTGCTGCCTATCTAGACATGAAACTGCCTATCATGTTTTAACGTTTAGAGATTTTAATATGTTGTGTCGATGAGATTTTCATTTCATATGGCTTGCCACCTACATTGTCGTGAAATTACCTATCATGTTGGAAAGTTTGGAGTCATATTGTGGTTCTTTTGTTAATCCTAAGTTTTGATGCACTTTCACTTACCCGTGAATAAATTCATTCTGAATAAGGGAAAACCTTAATTACTTTAGTAGAATGATTGCATTCTATGACACTCATTTGGACAAGCCAACAAGGCAATAGGTAACTTAAAACGAATTTGTATTAAACCCCCCCCCCCCCCCCGCCCTCTCAAATTTCACTTTATATTATTTTTTTTAGCATTCTGTGCCAACTTATAGTAACTTATGACACTTAAGGGTAAAGCTATTACCTTCATAACCTATGGTATCAACCTTAACTCCAAGTAGGTTAAACATTATAATTCTTACAACCGTACACATCTTGAGGTATATTTTTAGTTTTATCATGATCCAAGTCGATAATGAAGTCTAATTCATAGTTAGGTGGCATAACAGGAAGATTATCAGGGAACACCTCTATGAATTCACACAATATTAACATCAAAAACAAAGGGGGGACTGCAAACTATCATCCGAAAGGTGGGATAGAAATGATCTACACCCCTATTAGTAGGTGTTAAATTACTTTTCCACTCTAACCCCTCAATCGCATACATTACTCTAGTAATAGACTTATCATAACAATCATGAATGGCATGATAGCGAGAAAACCAACAAATCTTTAAAATAATATCAAATGGCAGTATATCTAAAATTATTAGTTTTGTTGAAGTTCCATACCCCATAAACATTACTACGATAAAACTAATTAAAACATACAAAACCCCTAACAGGTGTAGACACATACATGGATGCATCAAGAAATTCACATTTAAGTCCCAACCAAAAAAATTTCACAGACACATAACAAAGTAGATGCATGAATAAATAACATAGAAGAAATGAGATCACAGATAAGAATGGTACTTGTGATCACAAGATCAAAAGCATTATCTTTGGGATGACCCAAAACTGTATCTATATGAGCCTTATTACCAACCAAACCACAACCACAATATCTACTAGTTTTCACCCCACCTTAATCAACCTACCCTCCACCATGGTTGACTTGGTAGTTGCCCCTCTCTACTTATGACCACCATGCCTACTATGTGGACATGTAGTACCATGCCCTCTAAAACAATGAGCTACAAGAACTAAAGCACTAGAAGTTGGTTCTTTAATCAATTAAAATCGGCATAAAAAGTTAGGAAAAAACCTCAAAATATGACATATTTGACTACACTCATGGCATTTGATATTTAAGTTAGTCACATAATTGAGGATGTTGAAGATGTATAATTTTTTGTCTAGAAGGGCTGATTTAAGACCTGATAGGCCTTTCATAGATACATCTACAACTTTATTGAAATGGATGAGAAGATTAATTCTATGAATCATGGCATCTCAAATAAATACAACTGAATTGACCAAATTTTCAAGCCTTTTTCTCCTCTGCTTTCACTTCCCCTTTTTTTTTACCTATTTCGTTTTCATCATGAAGTTCACCACTTTTTGAAATGTCTTTACTAAAATATCTACATGTAGAAGAACCATCTAAAGACCCATGTTCAAACTATTCAAAAGTACCTAATCCTTACTCTTTTGAAGTGAACAACAATAATACTAATGAGACAAGATATAAAATTTTGTCTCATAGACTGCCTCAATATATCATCAAGTCTCAAGAACTCATTTTCTTCATATAAAGGTAACTTCAAGGAACATACTTCTCAAGGAATACATGTTAATATTTACACTAATTATATGGATGTAAACTAGCCCAAAATTCAACAAAAGGTCTCTATAATTCCATGGCCTCTCCCAGCAACTAAAACGTCAAAAACTCCAGACAATACGTCTCCAAAATACCCATTTTATGCAGACGCTCATGATTGATAATCAAAAATTCAAATAAATCCTCTGACTCATCCCCGTGAAAAATTAAGATTTTTTTTTTATGTATAGACAGAACAACCAATGCTCAACAGCAGTCATAGTTTGGCTTATTACTCAAGGGAAAAACTTCTATCTTAGAACCCTTATCAACTTGAGGTGCTATAGCAGCAACATTCTACAATGCTGGGGATTTGAATACAGGAAATATTGAGTACTACCAGTGCTAGCCAAACTACTCAAAACACCAAATACTTGTTGAATCAATTAAATGGACATTGGCACCTAAAATACACCATTTTGCACTGGCACAATATTTTTTGGATCTACAACTTCTTCCTCTGCATCTACCACCTCTTCATCTTAAACTAAATTTGGTGTATCCTGTTGTGGAGACGGGGGTAGTAATGTCTACCTAGCTGGTCTTTTGGTTGCCTGTGCTCTAACCCTAATAGTTTTACCTCCCTTTCTCCCATCTATCCCTCCCCATCACATCAGATGTACCTCAAACTGCAGCCTTAGTAGATGGCTTTGATGTTGTCCCCAGTATTGTTATTTTGGTTTTTATTTCTCTATCATAATGAGGGTTCACCATTAATGAAACAAGAGTGAAGCAGGTTATATACAAATTCAAATCGCCAAATACTAATTGAAATCAAGTACTAGTGCAAAAGAATTAATAAAGTAAAAATTGTTCCTAAAGTCCTATAGGAAATAGATGAAAAGTACAAATGTCTCCATGCCATTCAACAAGACACTACTAGATAGATTATTGTATGGTGACATAGTTGAACCAGTGCTCGAATACCATATTTTTCATAACCAAATAATCATGAATGGAAGCCATACTAATCCTGTGGTGGGAGAACTATCTAACCCATCTCTTAGCCAATTAACAAGGAATTTACATCAACCATCTTGGTAATTAAATTACCACTTAGCTTACTAAACATATTATAAATAAAGTTATCCATTAATAACTCATTAATACAAAAACCAGTTAAGATTTTAGAAATATCATTAATTATTACAATCCCTAGGACCTAAAAGTCAACATACAAGAACCCTAAATATTATTTATAAAATTAAAAATAAAATCTTGAAAATTAAACAAATAGGAACTGACATTGTCCAAAACAAAGTACATAAACTAATACAGATAATTCTAGGTTGGCCAAAAATTGTGGTCACACTTGAATTGAAGCTGGAATCATGAATTATAGCAAAGGTCTTATCTCAAATGATTGAAGACTCTCATCAGCAAGTAAAAATATCGTACATTTAGTATCAATACAATATTATGTACCTCTAGGTATCATCGATCAAGATAACCCAGAACAGTACAAATAAGGAACTTAATAGCATGTAGGAAGCAATAAAGACACAACTCACGCTAAATTGACAATAAAATTTAGTCATAAATACTTCAACTAACAAAATCAACAGCCATTCTTCGCATATAAATCAATATTAAAAGTACGCCAATGTATTATTACACTATGGTATATTCTAACAACAAAAGTCAAAGATAAAATATCTATAAATGTTATAGTGATTAAATGCTTGTAAGGTGTACACACTTACAATGATCAGTAGAAACCCTTGGTTGTGACCTACAGGTAATAATCTCAATATATGCACTAGTTTTAGTGTGAAACCTATTCTAATAATTGTATCGACATGACACACAGTCCAATAATAGTGCCACCATGATACCCAATCATAATATCTTCTTAATATATAATCATATATTTAATACTCATTGCACGGTAATAGTTAAAATCTAAAGTAATGTCGAAAGTCTAATGACAAACATTAAGCATACATATATGCACATAGTCAGGACAAGTCTATACTACTACTAAACCTTGAACTACCATAGTTTTTTGCATGAATGTACTATTTGTCCACAACTGATCCTTTTCTTTTTGATTCCTGCATTTTCTTTATCTATAAACAACAAATACATACATTTCAAAATAACATTCACCCCTTTAATACATTACAAACCCAAGCCCATCAATTTCAATGATTAAACTTGGCGTCGTTCATGTTTATAGGATTTCTATACTTTACTCTCTTCAATTCCTTTATATTTCATGCTTATTAGGAAGAATTATATTGTATAATATGTTTTTTACAACCAAGGATAAAAATCAAAATCATTATATGGAAGATTTCTACCCTAGAATTATTTTCTAAGAATATAAGATCAAAAACAATAAATATAAGTCATTCCCCACCTATTCCCAATAGTTACAGACTTATCGATAAAGTTTAGTTTCAACTAATGTTAGCATTCTTAAAATTCTAAGAAACTAAAGGTGTAATTTTATGTTTAATGAGTAAAGGAACCTTACATCAAAAATGGAAAACATCTATATTTGTGAAAATTTCTCTATCATAGCCTTTGAACAAGTTTAAAAATTAAGAATGAAAAATGATTTTTCTGAATTATGTAATGACCCTCCAGGTCATTTTTTGTATTTCTCCTTATTTTATCCATTTAGAGCTTTCTTATAGATATCCAAATTATTTATGACTTATTGGAACTGATATTCCAGTTACTAAGTAGTTCGTTTGATTTTTAGAGTGAATTCCCTATTTTGATGTCTTTGTTGGTTCTAATTGACTATCGAGAAGAAACTCCAATGTAATGGTTTTGTATGCCAATTTTAATGGCTCCAACAACTTGGAAATATCAATTTCAGGTTTGATGAACCCTTGTTCTAGGTCTCGAGGCTCCGAAAATCATTTTAGGATATTGGTCAGAAGTTAAGAAATATGGCAAGTGGGTGTGGTATGAGATTTTCTTCAAAACAACTTTAGATGGAAAATTTGACTACAGAATTGATTCAAAAATATCAAATTTTAAAGGGTAGAAAAGTTTATTTCCGTATATAATATTTTAGATGAATTCTAAGGGTTGGCGAAGACATGGAAAAATTTCAAGTCTCAACTGGTATAGGTGCATGGTTTATGCGACCCGAATTGACCCACTGGTATCTCTTAATTATGGATCCTATAGAATATGCAAATACAACTCAAGAAATACCAGTATCTCTTACACAACATATTCTGAGGTAGCAAGTATCGGATTAGCTATACTTGGTCGCTTAAGCGAGCTAGTGTCTTCTTAAGAGACATTTGTGTACCTGGGAAGGATATAGAAATCCCACTTCGAAATATTTTCACCATTTTTCATACATTCCACAGAATATTAAACCCTAAAAGTGGGGGAAAAAAAGGATAATCATTTATGGGTTATTTTGGAGCTTTGGTGAAGTTAATTTGCATGTTTCTTCAATGAATTTATGGTAAGCTTCTGTATTTTTAACGTTTAACGATCTATAATTTTTCTAAAATCTCTAAAATCTTAGTGGCTTCATTGTATCACCATTAGAGTTTGGAATTAACCCATTATAAAGGTAAATGTTCCTTGATCATAGAGGGACGTTGTGCTAGTTTTAAAAGTGTGATTCCATAAATAAGCCACATATGAGATTTTTATGTAATTTAGGAACCAAAGAATAATAGTGCAATGTGGGAATAATTTTTCATATTTTTATGAATATATAATGATTTTGATGATGTGGCATCATGTAGAATCTTGTTAAAATGGGAAATCAGTGGTTTGGCCTATTCTTCAACCAATTAATTAGCATCAAGGTATGATATGTTTACCTTATTCAGAGATTGAGTTATTTCATACTATAACTATTATATTATTCTTAATATGCGATGGTATTTAGGTATTAGAAGTATGTTTGTCACGATTCGTCTTATTTGCACTGTATAAGTTATCTTACAACCTTAATTTAGGAAAAATTTACCTAGTTTCCCACATTTTAGATTTAAATTGACTTAGTTTCTTCTATGTTAGGAAATTCTATATCTGGGAAAATAATTACTTTTTAACTGCTAGAAATAAATTTAGATAACTTAGTCTTGTCCGAGGTAGAATTTATGAAAAATGAATTTTGGGGATTAGAAGTGGCTCCCTCAGGCCCACCTTAGGCCAAGAGTAGTGTTAACTTTTGTGGGCTTATTCAAACATGTTGTACACTTATAAATGAATATTTAGGACTATGAAGTGATTAAAGAAAAAATTATTATTCTAGTTTGGTAATTTAGATTTGGTGCAAAATTCAGGTAAAACATTCGAAGGTTTATTAATATAATTTACTTATATGTTTTTTAAATATGGCTTACGAATATGGGTTATTGATAAGGCTTACAAATATGGTTTATTGGTATGATTTATGGATATTCTCTATTTATATGTGTTCCCATTCAAGTCCTACAATTAATAATGATATTATTAATATGAGTTATGATTTAAGTCTGACAATTGAATGTGACACTGAGACTATGTGTTCTGGTTTGAGTCAGCAAATAATGGTAGGATGTTGATACTATTGATTATTATATGTTGATGATTATATGAGTTTTGTTTTAAGACAAACACTTAGAGTTGGGTATGATATGATACAATATGGATGGTTTGAAGGTTATAGCTAATTTTTAGTAATGTTATGGTGTTTTGGTTATTTAGTATCTGTGAGTTACACCCTACAGGCATATGAGGGATCAAATCGGTTAATTTACTTTTCTTCACATTTTTTCTTATAGGGCAAAATTTAGTACTTATAATTTTGTGATCTTTACTTTACTTGTCTAATTTACTTCTTTATTTATTTTTGTACAACAGTGTTGGAGCTTTTAGAATTGCCTTATTAGCTTGAAGTAAATTATTTTATCTTGTATTGTAGAATATTTATTGCATGATTTAGCTAAATCAATTGATGATGCCTACTCAGTACCTATGGTTACGGTACTCATGCTATACTTATATACATTTGAGTACTAGTTGTCGTCGCAAACGTAATGATCATGATAATTTGGATTTTCAAAATAAGGTAAGCTCTCAGACTCAATCTTTCCTTTTTTTTTTTCCTTCTAGTATCTATGTCTAGTCTTTCTTTATTTAAGACAGATTGTGTTTGACACCTTTAGTACATTTGTTCCATTTGTAGTAGCTCTTACACCGAAACTACTAGGTTGTGGGATGGTTATTTAAGATTAATATATATTTTAGACTATATTTATAGTCTTGTTATTATAACCGACCTTTAATTATTTGTTTCTTAATTTTAGGCCATTTTCAACCAAGTTATCCTATTTTTTATAACACCGAGTAATTTTTTTTTCTTACCTACTAGTGGGATAAGGTAGGTGGCATCATGACTCATAAATAAGGTTTTGACATTGGTATTAGAGCCTAGGTTTACTAGTATTGTTGGTACAAAAGTAAGTGTCTTATACAGCCCTACGGATCAGAACAATGATATCTTTTCTTATCTTTTGAAGGCTGTAGGAACATCTTATGAGTTCTTCACTTCTTTGATTCATTGTCCTATGGGTTAGAGTTTGTTTCTATAGCATTTCATTGGTTTCGAACATTCTCAGATGGCTAGGACCCATGTTATCGCTACATAAGATGAGGGTCTCCAGATCAAGCCCAAGAATTATATTGCTATTTTTTTTATGGTCTATAGGTCTTGGATAGCCTAGGGACATGATAGGTAGTTTCTAACAGACCTAATTCGAGCTCACAAGCCATAGATTATTTTGCCCCAACCAGTGGTAGGCTAGGGACCAGCCTAGACACCACCGAAGTTTATTTCTTCTTCAGTACTCAAGGGTATATTTTTTTAACTTTTGAGATTAGTTTGTGGTGGACCATATGATGGTACACCATCTAAAGATTAGAGCTGTACTGAGGTAGGGGTACAACTTGTGTTTGTGGATTTATAAGTTGAGTTCCATTCTGTACAGGTGGTAACCATGTAGGAACCTACTCATCTGGTAGTTTCCCATCCTGCTATTTCTATAGAGGAGTAGAAGATATTGGGTGGATTCTTGAGATTGGCTCTGCCTAGGTTTTTTTGTGCACCAAGCTAGGATGGTATGAGTTCTTGATTTCTTATGAGGATAAGATCTATATTTTTGTACTAGATAAGGCTCGTGTTGTGGATTACATTACATTTTAGTTGGACTATGCATCTCGACATTATTGGAGAGGCCATCTTGATTTCAGACCTTCTAGATTGCCCCAATTGTCATGGACTCAATTCTCTGAGGTTTTCTTAGAGAATTATATCCCTCGCAGCCTTAAGAATCATTTGAGAGATTAGTTCTAAAGGTTGGAGCAGGGCTCAGTGTCTATTGTAGAGTATGAGGCTCGATTACATGAGATGGGTAGGAATGCTAATGCCTTTTTGATTACTAAGTATAAGAGGGTTGGCTGGTTTGTTAGGAGATTAACACTTCAACTTCACATGTCTACATAGAGTTTGATTACTATGAATCAGTTATTTTTTGAGGTTTCTCATCATTCACAGGTTATGAAGGAGATGCATCACAAGTCCTAAGGGGCAGTGATAAGAGGCAATGATATGAGCGTAGTTTCAGTGGGAGCCATAGTAGCTTACGGTTCATAGATAGTGGTTCTCAGGGTAGGTACCTTCTGCATCAACTATATTTGCATTAGGGGATGTCTAATAGTCCAGTTCAGGTCGTACTTTAGATTACCAATTGATGTAAAATGAAGTTTAGCGATCGTCCAAGATAGGGTAGTGGTGAGTATTCAAAAGGTTCGTCTTTTGTTTATTCTATTCGTGGTTGTTATTCTGGGTTAGAAAAATCATTTAGTTTTAAAACAACACTAAGGGCATGTTTTGCAGAAATTTTGACTTTTGAAGAGTCACCACTTAATTTTGAAAAGGAATAAAGAAACCTTTATAAGACACTTTACACTATTCAAAATAGAAAAATCGTTTAAATTTAAAGATTCTGAGTAAGTGGTTCCTATTAATGTTTTAGGAAGGTTCTAGGAACCTAAAACGTCCGCTAACTTGCGGTTATCAGGACTGTTTGAAAACATCTTTTGACTAACTTCTAAATGATTGATTTGTTGAAAAGTGGTTGATTTTGGAAAAAATGATTTGTGTAAAACAAATTTGGATGACTTAGTAGGGAATTTAATTAAGTCTAATCAAATAAAAGGCAAATAAGAACATAAAAGGGGAAGGGGGGGAAGTAAAATACTTAAGCCATTAGGCCCAAATCAACGAAACTTGTCCTAATCCAATTGGGCTTTCAACCCATTTTCACCGATCCTAATTCTATGTTTTCGAGCCTTTTTGGCTTAAAATCAGCTTCACCTGTATTAAATTTACAACTTTGGCTTCGAGACCCAAATGAATGAATAAAAACATAAATAAATAAATAAATAAATAAAATAAATAAAGACAACAATAAAAATAAATAAATAAATAAATGACACTTTCAAGTCTCTTAGTCGCTTCAAGGAAGAGATTTTAACCCATTTTCCTTCTTTCGACTCCTTGTAATTATATACCGTGAGATTGTATTTTAATCTTTGTCAATGACTCAGGAGAAATGGGCCTCAGCGACCCATATAGATAATGCAAACATGGGGAAAAAGTCCATTTAAGACCCAAAGTCGTTCATATGCAAAGAAAAGAAAATAAAGAAATTAATGTAGGCTCCAAATGTTAACATCTAAAAAAAAGACATGAAAAGAGAATATTTCGGATACACGGGAATCACGTTAGCCTTCAAATTCGTTTCATAGAAGAAAGTATCACATTTAGAATTACCTACTGAGAAAACAAATATTTCAACCATCCATTATCAACGGAATAAATAAAAAATACAACTTATCAACAATATTCAAACCAACTAGTTTGCTCTTTTATTAAACAAGCAAGAATATCCCTCTTGTGCAGAGAGACTTAAAAAAACATTAAGAGATTTAGGCTAAAACCGTACCCTTATCTTCCCTTCGACCGACTCAAAATGAATTTTCAAGAATCAAAGGAGAGGTCATTGAGGACTCGTAAGACTATCGATCTCATTATGGATATCCACCCGTTATTTCCACTAACTTTTAAAGATCAAGAGGATTTAAGGAGCAGCCCACATCAGATCAATATAGTCAATTAAACTGGCATTAATAACGTCACACTAAGAGTAAAGCTAAGAGAAAACAAGGGTCACAAATCAAAAGAGAATGCCACGCTAGAACATCGAGACTAGATAGGAATATTCAGCTAGATATATGGCAAATCAGTCCATGACAAAATAAAACATAAAATTCCATTATTTGTTGCATCCAACAACTAAACTGCAGTTGCAGATAAGAATGTAGATAATAGAATCAGAAGACATCAAAGTTGACAACTTTAAGGTAGAAAAAAAACAAGGACCCGCCTCTTACACCTAATAAGCCCAATCACAGCATGCATTAAGAGGGAAATGTCAGCTAGAGTTGCACACAATCGAGATACGAACATACTATATCAAATTTAGTAGTCCTAGAGGTATATGCAGCTGTAAAAAACATGTATTACCCTTCACATCCTCAAATACATTATATGATGCACCTCTTGACAGTGAAAAATATTCATTTAAATTCATCATCGTAGCTATGGGAAGCAATGTAATGATATCCAACATGATACTTTTTTGGTAACATTCATGATCAAGAATCAAAGCAAGAAGGCATGCTATTGGTTAAGAGTACGAGATGAATCATTTGTAAAAAACTACTTAAATCAAAGAGTAGTTATAAACAGGGAACAATAATCAAGTTCTAAACATTTTCTCATACTTTATAATAATGCCAAATGCAAAGTTAAAGGTTTGGAGTAAAATCTCCACAATTACACATAACACATGTTTTCATTGAGAAGTACATGTACAAGTATCAATAAAAAACCATTATAACATTTTGGGATTCTTAAGATTGACATCTCCCATAAATCACACAACGAAGTTCCAACAGACAGATTATAGATCTTTTAAATTACTCAGTTTTAGAGGAAGTGAGCGAAAAAGTTAAGAATGGAAAATCATTTTACTTGCAGACTAAAATGCAAGACTCGGACTTTAGATTGAATCAAATAGGATGTTATCATTTTCAAAAATACAACGATGACAAAGGAAAGCTTCTTTTAAGATAACTAATGCTTGCTGCCAATTCAATAAACTTCCAACAACCCCAATTGTAAACTCATTACCCTTCGAAAAACATATTCAACAAAACTTTTTAGAAAGGGAGAAAAAGAAAGATGAAGAACATTTAAATATGTCTTTACGAGACCATGTATCCAAGCAGAATTATCGTACAAAAACAAAAATACCTTGACTTCAATCCTCTTTTTCAGATCTACCCAGCAAGATAGACAACAACTATGCTAAGTGAAATAAAATCTAAGAGAAACTAGAATTCAAACCAACACACATCTGATATGTTGATAACATTTTTTGGATAATCATCAAGAAAAAATTTCCTATCGCCTTTAGGGCATCTACTATAAATAAATCCCATCCTCATTCATGATTACTACTAAACAGATAGCTAATTCTATGGATAAAGGGGATGTAGCAGAAAATAGTGGAAGTAAAAGGGACAAGAGTGTGTTTACCTTTTTGGGGCAGCAGAATAGAATCTCGAGCTAACGTTGGACTACACCACCACCAAAAATTAGTCCTTCAAGAGTTCTAACCGATTCAATGACTAAAATCTTTTACTAAAAATTAAAATTTTCTGAGTTCTGCTCAAACTCTTTTTTTCCTTTTTTCGTGGGTTTCTGCTTTGTGAAATTTCTTTTCCAACCCCCAAAAATTGCTCCACGATGAGCTATTTAAAGAAAGGCCTCCAGGGGGTCAATTAGGGATTTCAAATATAGGAAATTTTTGAAATTTGAATCCTCCCCCGCTTTAGATTTCATTAACAATTTTGTATTCCTTTTTTGGATTTCTTCAAAGAAATTAAAAAGAATGGACTAATCCCATTTGGCAAAATGAATTGTACTCAAGAACCAATGAAAATCATCAACTGTGTATGAAATCATACAAATTATTTTGAGATTTGCAGAGCTTAACCATTGGAGAGACACCTAGGTTGTTTCTAGAAAATTCTCGGAGTTTTTCGTATGAATTCACATGGGAAGTGTGAGGAAAGCTACAAATGGGTCGGTTAAGGGTCGTTGCTGGTTAGGATCAGTCAGATTTTGGCATCTGGGATTGGGTTGTTAACATATTATAGGTTGTACATTGTTTGACTGAGAATGTACGCTGGTTGAGGTTGGGTTTTGTGTGATACGGTACATTGTTGAAAAATATAAAGGATTGAGCCAGGTATTATTAATTTGGGCTATTGGGTGGTTGGACAAGGGAAATAGGCTGTTGATTGGTTTTTGTTGTTGGGCTGTTAGAAAAGATGGGATTCTGATTTATAATATCGTTAAGAATTTAGAGGTTATTGAAAATATAACACTTAATTAAAAACTAGGAATTAGCCAAAATTATTAAATATTTTGACCTGATTGAGAATTAAATTGGACTACTGCATTGCAAATATGGCTGATTTGATTTCAATTAGGATCAAATGTAATAATCTGACTAAATTGAATTGAATTTCGATTTGAATTAGCACCTTATTTAATCCGGAGGTTCTTAATTTTAAAAAATTAAACACATATTTACCCCAAATAAATTATTTCGATAATAAATTATACTAAAATCAAGATTTTAACTATTATATTTATTTTCAAAATAATCCTTAATTAAGATCCGATATTCCATAGAATAAATATTTAAGTAATCAAATTATATGATATCGTATAATTGAACACAATAATATATAATCACTACTTAAAATGACAAAATAACATACAAATATATTTTTAAAAAAATTTATTTGGATTAAATAAGTATTTTAATTCTATTAAAAATCAAAGAAACTCAGGATTAAATTTAGTCGTGGAGGGCAAAAATTAGGTATCAACAACTGCCCCTTCCCTTTAGCGAGGGTGGATGCATGTACCGTGGGCAAAGGGAGGTTGACATTCCTAATTTTTATTCGACCATAAATTCGAATATGAAAAAGGTTGATTTTTGCACGAATTTAATAAAGTTATGGCCGGACCTCGGTATCAGGTTTCCTACATATCTCAGGTTACCTGATAATTCAGACCACTTGTAGTTCATAAAGCTTAATATAAGGATCAATTTTCAAAAATTCACCAGCTATCTTGGTTTTGGAGCTTTAATGAAACCAAAAAGCTGGAGGATAAAGGGATTTGGGGGAAGGGTGGAATGCATTTGAGTTTTCTTCCTAGAGCCCAGCCTACATATCCCCGAGACTCAGGGAATCATACTGACTATAGTTTGACTCAATCGATAGAAAAATAATCTTTTATTTCAGACGATCTTTGGCTTAGGATGAGTGACAAGTTGGTCGAGTTGATGAAAAGAGTCTTGTAACCTCTTAACCATGAACGAGGAGCTCTTCACATCTATAGGTAAGAATTTACCTGGACATAATTTCCAAAACTCTTGGTGTTTTATCACTCGAATTTAGAGAAAAGAAAAAGTTACCCTCGGCATGACTTTAGAAATATCCTGAAGGTGAAGCTAAAACCAGAACAAGTCAAAATACCCACATGTCTTCTAATAGGGGTGTGGTTGGATGGTGGTGGAGAACATCCTTTAGCTTGAGTCCATAGAGTTTGACGTCCCACTCTAGACTACATCCTGTTTTGCTGCTAAGAAAGAGTTCCATATTGTGTTGCGTTCTATTTGGAATCGTCCGCACCTTTGGTTTTGATTTGAGATTTTCATTCTCTCAAATGCTCTCGTCAATGTTTCAAGAAAAAGTGTTAGTGCTAAACTTAATTCACAAAAGAGGTATGTATTCCTTTATTTATCACCATGCGGGTTGTCGCCTGAAAAATAAAGTTATCCCTTCGTGTACCTATTCTGAAGAAAATAACTTACAACAACAGACACAACAACCTTTTTGGTTGTTGCATACTTATCTTATTTGTCAAGTGAACATGTCTTCTTATTGGGGTGGCCCTTTTGGACACCGATAACATTTATGTAGAACGGTCCCTACAATTCTATAATCTTATACTGATGCAGCAACTCTTTTTTGGAAGGATAGTTCTCTGGTTATTGCCAATGATTCTTTGCATATGATCTCAGGTAAGTCTTGTACATCTTTTGTATTGATACGACTTATAGATTTCCCTTGAATTATCAATCTTTGGATAATCGTGTGCATTATTTGATGTTGGATACGAGGAAACTTACAGCTATCCTCTAAATTGCTATCCTTTAGGTGATCATGGATATTATCTAACCTTGGAATAGATATGGCTTACAGATATCTCTCTAATTGGTAGCTCTCAAGTATTCCTATATATTTTTTGACCTTGAATACAATATGTCTTATAGACATCTCTCAAATTGCAAGTCTTTGGGTAATCCTGTACTTAATCGATCTTAGATATCACGTGGCTTATAGAGAACCCTTAGACTTATCTATTTGATCATCTTGCATATTTCTTCGGTAAGGATTTAGTTGTGACTTATGGATAACCTTCAGGCTATCTATTTTTGGGTAACCTTGCACACTATCCGGTTAGGATGTTGTTGCGGCTTACAGATGAACTATGGGCTATCAACTCAGTGGTAATCTTGCACACAATCCTATTTTAAATAATATGGCTTATATATGATCCTCAGATTATCAATTTCAAAGAAATCTCATAAGTCATTCACTTTCAGATAGCGACTTAAAGATGTCACTTTGAATCATGTGTTTTTTATGCACTCAGATGTTGATTCATGAAATGAGAGATATCTTGACTCTTGCATATGATATCTTGCATATCAACAGCTATTTGATGTTAATGATATCCTTGATTCCAGAGTATGATATCTTGCGTGTCAACAGATATTAGATACTGATGATATCCTTGATGCAGTGTATGATATCTCGCGTGTCAATAAATATTAGATGATGATACCCTCGATGCTAGCATATGATATCTCTGTGTCAATAGGTATTAGATGATGATAATATTCTCGACGCCAGCACATGACATCTCGCGTGTCAACAGATATTAATAATGAGGATATCCTCAACACCAGCATATGATATCTCGCGTGTTAATAGATATTTTATGTTGTTGATATCCTCAACGTCAGCATATGATATCTCACTTGTCAACATATATTAGATAATTATATCCTCGATGCTAGCGTATGATATCATGTGTGTCATTACATATTTAATGTGGATTATATCCTCGACACAAGAATATGATATCTAACATGTCATCAGATATTTAATACGGATGATACCCTTGATGCTAGGGTATGATATCTGGCACATTATCAGATATTTAATACAGAAGATACCCTCGACGTCAGTATATGATATCTCGCACATTATCAGATATTTAATATAGATGATACCTTCCATACCAGCTTATGATATCTTATGCGTCATTAGATATTTAATGCAAATGATACCCTCGATGTCAATGTATGATATCTTATGCGTCATCAGATATTTAGTGTAGATAATACCCTCGATGCCAGCATATGATATCTCACTTGTCATTAAATATTTAATATAGATGATACCCTAGATGCCAACGTATAGTATCTCATGCATCTTTAGATATTTAATGAAAATGATACCCTTGACGCTAGCGTATGATATCTCATGCGTCATCAGATATTTAATACAAATGATATGCAGTGGCCCTCTTGGCAATGAAGATAGTTTCACCTGAATCCGTTTGTCTGTGTTTTTGTCTTATATGTGTACCTGGACTAAAGGTAGACAATTAGTAGACACAAAGTGATTTTTTCTAGGGACTCTTTCTTAGAACAATTCTAAATACAATATTTATAAAGAAGATAAGGCAATTTTGTTTGTCCTTCATGGTCTCAAGAAATAAGATGGACAATTCAAAAGTTTTTAATAAATGGGTATTAACCCATCTTTGGGGCTACCCAAGAGTACCATTCTTGAGCATCATATTCTCTGGTGTGGCTCGCCACTTGCTTGGGGATATTTTGAAAAAGATTCCCATTTTTGTGTATTGATCCTTGCATCTACAGAAAAATGGTTAGTTTGAGTGTAACTACTCCGTGTTGACCTTCTTCGATCCTTGGTTTGCTCCTCACTATCTTTTTGGTAATCCGTTATGTTAGGACTTCCACCTGGACTCCCCGTCCCAATTGATGCCTAGGCAATCACTAAGTAAAATGATTTGCATAGATTTTTGAAAGTAGTCTTAATTTTAAAAACTAGTTTCAAAACTTGTGTAAACGATCTAGAAAATTTGGGCCAGTCATGTCCTGTACTAGCTCAACAAACTTCTTCCTCTTGGTTTTGACTATATCCGATGAAGGATTTCCAAAACTTATCATCATTGTTTGAGGGTTCTTCAAATGGTTCTGTCATAGCCGTAAATTGAGTCTACCTAGACTTTGTTGCAACTGGTGACTTCAAAAGTTTAACTTTGACCTCTGGTGCTGGGGAATTTGAAATATATTCCAGTGTTTGGTGTAAATTTTGATGCCTTCCTCAAAATTTCTGCCCATATTTAAAGTTGTTTGAGATGATATGAACTAGAGAGGATTCGAAGTGTTTGTTAGTCTTTGTTCTATTTGTTTGATAATGACCGTCCTCTTGTAAATTTTTTATTCCTTCTCAAAAACTCTCCCCCACTTTCTATTTCCTGGGATATATAACTGATCCATTGGTGTGCCTACGTATCCCGTTGAAGCAGGAATCAGGTCAAATATAGTTCAGGACTATGCTAAGGATATATACAAGAATCTAATGGGTTGACCGAAGAAGACATAGGCCACCTACGTATCCCTTTTTGGGAATTCATGTTATCACGTAGTTCATACATAAAGAAAAGGATAAATTGTCCTAAGGGGTTGACCAAACAAGACATAGGCCACCTATGTATCCCTTTCTTAGGAATTCAGTCAAATGTAGTTCATACATAAACTCATAATGGCCCTAAAATCCTCTTATCCATACTAGGATAGAAATAAGCACTTCTATGGATGACATGAAGTTTGTATTGCATTTGTCTTGATAGAATAAAACATCAAATGTCCAATTCCCTTAGTCATCGCCTTCTTAGTTACCCACCTTGGTCTCCTCTAGATTAGGATTCTTTGATTCTCGAACTCTTTGACTATTTTGTTCACTGTTCTAGGGCAACTATTATCTTGCTTCTTGACATGACATGACAATGACAGGCTTTAAGTTGTTATACGACGGGCGATAAGTCATGAGTGGAGTACAGGTCCAATTCAACAATGTTTCCCCTAATTAATCATTCATGATCCCGGATGTATTGGAAAAATCTTCCCTCACATTTTTCTTATTCCATCCTCAAGACCATTGCTTATAGGTTTGAAAAATGATTAGTAGAGTCCAGTTTTACTGCTAGTCATTTTTCTTTTCCTGTAAAAAACCTATAGTCAAGAAGGGGATCTCTTATTCATTTTGATCTGGTAAAGTAGGGCCATTTTGTGCCAACACAGAGTAGTTTCTATTACCTACAAAGTAAAAATAACTCAAAGGCTAACGTGTTAGATTCCGGTAGTAATAAGCAAAGCAAGATGATAAGGTGGGAAGTAAACACATAGAGTTGTTTCTCATCTCCTGCGAATTGATCCATGAAGTAATGATGACTCGAGAATTTCAATGAACAGGATTTTGATCAATGATATGGATAGGTGAAATTCATCAGGAAGGCTCACCTTTTCTTCTTTCTGATCTTATCTCTTCTTTCAAGAAAGCGGATGACAACAGAGTTTTTGAAGATAGAGACCGGGCTGAAAGGCTGCCTACGTATCCCAAGGAGGAGAAATCAGGACCTACATAGTTCGAAATTATAATGGGTTTTTCTAATTCTAAAGTCAACTTTCCAAAAATGGTAGCGATCCTTTTGGAAGTTTTAAGAATGACTGCCGACTTTTCTGAGAAACTTGGGAGACTTGGAGTACGTTTGGTCAGACTTTTGTATAGTTGGGTATATTTCTGCCTAGAGATATTCTATGGAAAATTGGATTGGATCAATTCTCCTTTGATTCGAATCAACATAACATGTATAAGCATATAAACAATTATATTACACAAATATATTGTAATAAACTGCATCCTAATTAGGTGTCCCTTTTGAGCCAAGGGTTTAGGCCTAACGAATTTTGGAGAAACTATTCGCCTTTTTAAAGCCAATCCGTTATCCCTCCAAAAACTTCATAGGTATACATAAATGGCATAAATGCCTACAAAAGTTGCATAAAAGGAATACAATCTTTAGGGAATGGTAAAATAACATAGGAAAAAAAATTAATGTCCCGTGCAGGGGATAGGAAATACTAGTTCCTGAATGCTCTTCTATCGTCCTTTTAGGGTAGGTGAACCCTTAGTCTGGGTCCTAAGACTCCCAAACTCATTTCTTTCTATTAGCCGGAAGTAAATAAAAATTACAAGTAGGTGTGTGACCCACTTCATCGAAACAAACTCGAATGGAAAGTTCAACTATGCCATTGAGTTAGAAATATAGAATTTGAAATGTTAACTTACTCTATTTAGGTATATAGGATTCAAGATGGATCCCAAATGGTTGGCGTAGTCTTGAAAATTTTCCAACTCTCAGCTAGTTCAGGTGCATCACATACTTGACCT